>NC_056741.1:1924584796-1924694355 GCF_019279795.1 Protopterus annectens
TGCTTCAGAAACATCTTTTAAAGTTGATTTTGATTTGAGGTGCAGTTGATTTCTGGAAACTATATATTTTTTGAGGCCAAGGTGTTTTGACAGCTTTTAAAGATGTTAAGATACTTTATGCCCTACATTTTCTTAAGTTGGTATTACTGTGAGGCAGCTAAGCTTCCACATGATCTGCTTCAGTTTCCTTATGTTCTCAAAATGGATTCAAAGAAATTTCCTGAATGAATAATCTAGTAGAATGTGAGTGGATCACTAATTGTAACCAAAGTGTTGTGTTGGAAACAAGGATATCGAGAAATTCAGCCCAACAGCTAAATGAGTTGAAGAGTGAGAGGTGGATCTTGACATCCAAATTGAGAACATGCAACTTTGTGATGGTATGTGGATTTTAAACTGCTTTGATGTGGCACTACTTGCAGGAAAAAAATGTATAGGAACATAGGGTTTTATAGCTATGACAGTAGTTGGTTCTTGCTCACAAATAGTAGCCAGAAGCTAAGCGACTCTCAAGTAAAGTGGCTTCATCTACCACACTTTATTTTTTTTCCAGACATTAAATCATTACAGCTGATAAAGCTGTTTAGCTTCTTGTCTCTGTTCGGTGGTGGCTGGCACGGTATGCTGTTCTGTAGCCCAAGACTTGAGCTTAGTACTGAGAGGTGCTTAATGGTGGTTAAAGTTTTGTTGTGTTAGATTTTTTCCCTTCTGGGTCACCTTTGATATGTCCACATTATTACAAATCAAGTTCAAGTCCCCACCTATAAGTAGTATTCCCCGATGAAAGCTGATTTTTCTCCCAAAATTTCCTTAAGCTTCATAATAGCAGTTTTTAGTGGTGTATAAGTAGAGAGCAGTGTAGTCATACCTTTCCAAATAGCCCCTTACTAATGCAAATTTGCCATTGTCTTTTTCCCCCTACTCTACCGCTATTGGAGTCCCCCTAGCACACTGTTACTTTCCTCTTCATCTATTTGCTGAATATCGATCCTGTATCATTTCTTTGAAAATAAATGTGCATGCAAATTTGACAAATACTTCTGCAGCATTGCTGTTAACACTCAGGATTTCTTAATATAATTCGGTATTCTTTTCCTTTTGCCTACATTTGTAAGGCATTTACATTTCAAGATAGTATGGATAGAGAAGCCATTAATTTGTTCTACCCATTGTAGATGACAGTTTTTTCTAATATGCATTTCCACCTTTAGTCTTGCATGAGAGCATTATTTGGCATTGCTATCTTTTATACAGCAGTTTCTTCTCTAAACTAGTCAGATTTTCAAGACTTTTTTGCTGTAATGAAAACCCTCCCACCCAGAAGAAAACCTAAGTACATTTTAAGAACAAACCCATCCCCTATTAACTTGAGACAAACCCACAAATGTACGTTTTCAACAAATGAAGCCTAATTCTCCAAATAGGAACAATTTCAGCAAACCAATAGCTGCACCCAGAGACATTACCAAATCTAAAATTTAAGATCACCCATTCTAAGTTTATGCAGTCTGTGCTCTACAATTGCTGACCCCCCCCCTTTGGCCCTATACCCCTCCCACATGTGAAAAGCAGTTTGCATGCTTTCAAAATAAAAAACTTTTAATCATAAGAAAAAGTTCACTGGCTACCTTTTAAATATAACTAAATTGTGTACTCCTTTTTTTATTAAATTTGTTAAAAAGTGTTAATCTTCTTGGGGAGGATTCTACCTTTTATTCACTAGTAAAAAAAAAATCTGAAATTTTGGGTAAACTGCTTACCCATTTGTACCTTTTAAATTTTGCATTTCCCTCAGAAAAGTATCTTCAGAACTTTAGATGTTAATTGCTTTTACCTGCTGACATCTGTACTCAAATGTAAAAGTACAGCAGTGAGGAAAAACTGCTAACAAATCTACAGATACACAAATGAATCTTTGTAAATTTCCCTTGGAACATTCTGTATGAAATTCCTCTGGCCAGCTGCCTTCAAGGTAATCTTTGCAGATGCAAGAAACTTAGCATTTTTCATGCCTTTCATCATTTTCTTATTTTTCAAGTTTTGCTTTTCAAAAAACTTGTTTTATACCTTAAGTCAAGAACATATTCACCCTTGTGAAAACAATTATCTTAATTCTGCATGTAATCCGTACACTTTCATACCCACCCCAGCATCCCAAGACAGCATTGTATTAACTTAACCTTGCTTCTGTCCAGTCTTATTTTGTTATAGCATAAAGAACAAGAAAAAACACTTGTTTACTGTAATATCTTTATATACAGCAGTCACTGAAAAGCCGCGCGGGCACGCACACACAAACTTTACATACCCCTAAGTGCATTCTATACAAAACTGCTTTACAGTACAACATGCCACTGATCTATCATGCAGTGTTGCATATAAAATAGCAAAAACATTTAAGTTATTACTTTAATGCTTAGAAAGGCAGTAAAGGGGAAATGACGGTGTGGTATATGCTTTACAGTCCACAAGTTTAACATAGTCAGCAAAACTCAAGTCTTTCTCAAGACAGTTTTTCTTGCAAAGCCACATTTCACAGATTTGATTGCTGCTTTATAGTTTTCATTCTGTTTATTAATTTCAGCATTGCCGATGGTCTTTCTGATCAACTTCATCTTCCAGCACCAGACTCTGGTTCAAGTCCAAGGTACTCATAATTCTTCTAGCCAACTCTTAACTTTTTTCTGTGTCTCAAGCATTTTCCTTCAGAATAATGGCAAATACTTTACTGGCAATGCCTCTGTATAATCTTTGTCAGAAGAATGGGAAGCAGAATTCCCTTTAGCTTACTTGGCTCACTTTTTTTTTTTTTTTTTTCCCTCTTCACCCTGCTCTGCATCCAAAATGTCTGATCCTGTAGAAAAAGGAATTCTGACAACAGCTGAATATAGCACCTTGAAACTCTGACCTGCCTCTCAACAGACCTTGATTTCTGGGATATGTTTGCTTCTTGTATGCCTGGTGTAGTGAATAATCATTTTTCACAAATGCACTGCTGTCTCCAACTTGTAGTATTTTCCCTTCTGTAGCAGTTGTTTTCGAATCTACCCTTTCTGCTGGTATGATTGCATCTGCACTAATGTAGGTATTGGCTCCTTTCTCCTGGCCAGGTTTCATGCATGAACTCTCTGCCCTTTCAGTTAACAAATTCTGCTGTAGAACAGCAATCCAGTTGATTTGTGCTTTCATAAAATTAATACAGACTTTCTAGCTTCTCTGGAAGTGCAGAAAATCTCAGGTTTTCTGTGTGCTGTCTTCTAACTTGTTTTGAAACGGCTCTTCTTGAAAGCAGTCATTCTCAGCCAGCCTTCTTTTCATTTCAACCTCTTTTGCAGTTTTATCAGTTCATCTGAATAGCTTTAAAACTTCTCTTTCACCTCTATTTAAATGAAGCACTGAATGTAAAATATCAATTAATTTTAATCAACTGAGTACATTTGATTTGCACTTTCCTCCAAATTACTGGAAGCTATCATTTTATAAAAACTGAAGCTTGAACTGCTTTTGCTGAACAGCTAGCTGCAAGGTTCATCTTAGCCAGTGTTTTTTTTTTTTTTTTCCTTCACGTGTTCTTGTTGATTTTCGATCTGATTCTCTAAATTTCTTCTTTACTGGTATGTAGGCAGAGTACTTACTAGGCAGTAACTGAATTTTACCCAACAGTTTCACTGGCTCTTCTTTGTTTTTACACTGGGAGATTTGAAATTCATGTTTTTCAAAACATCTTTATTGAATTATCACTTGTGATATGGGCAAACTTAAATTTATATAAAAGTAATCAAACCATATTAACAAGTTCACATTTACACACATATATAACTTACTCAATTTCTGCCTTCTTTTGAGCCTCATTTCTCTTCCAAAACATTGTCCGCATGTATTGTTACCACAATATGTAGTTTACTCCTACCCTTTTCTAAAGATCCCACCTCTTGTTCTTTTAACTCTATTGCAATATTCACTACTTTATGTATAGTTGGAGTTTAGAATTTGATTTCTGTTGCCTAGTAAATGCTGTTTGGCAGCCACAATAATTAAACTTAACGAGCCCTTACTATGTCTGCAATTTAGATCTTCCCATCTCAGAAATATTTTCTTTAGTTACGTTAATTTGCTCGCCCAGTGTTTCCTGACAGAGTACTCTGTAGGGAGTTTGTAGTCTGCCAACTCCGTACACTCCAAAAACACATGGTCCCAGTCAACTCTCTTCCCCATCACACCTCCAACATTTGCTATCTCCCTGAGGAAAAATTCTTTGGATTCTGCTTTTAGTATGAAATGTGTGCAAACACTTCCAGGCAAAAATTCTTAACTTGTAGACTTTATTACATATTTGGGAGCTATACTTGTGTCCTCCCATTGTTTCTGTGCAAATTGCACATCTAATCGCTTTTCCCCAATTTTTTTTACCTCTTCTGATTAATTTCTAATAATTATCATGTAATATTTTATATGCCGTACTAATTATCCTTTTTTAACAGCAGCTTCTGTACTAATTATCCTTTTTTAACAGCAGCTTCTGTTCCAGAATTAGTGATAAACTCAACCAGTGCAAGTCTTTCATTTAGGATTCCCCTATCTCCTTCTGTTCTGCCTTCCCTTTCAGTGACTGATATGTCACTAGCCTACAAACAAAATGTCTTCTTGGCCTCTTCTCATTCCATTACTTTTCCTTCTCTAATTTGCTCTGAATACCTTGATTCCTTTGCCAGCTTCTTTAGTAAATTCCAGCCCCCTCATTTATTCTCTGTACCCCTAATTGCAGTCATCCCTATCTGCAGAATCTCCTTTCTCTATTTCCATGTTGGCTTAGATATTGATATATTTTTGCTACTTCAAGAATATAATATTCTGTGTGACGGTTAAGGTTCCTGAAATTTAGCAGTTAAGTGTGCTGCCCCTTTGGAAGCTGCTACTTTTTATTTATTTTACTTTTAGAGGATTCGTCTACTTAGGATTTTGAAGTTTTCTGAATTCTGTTTGAGGCATAATTTTTTTTGTATTTAATTTTTTGAAGCAAATGAATAGTATATCCATCAAGATTCACTGACGGACATCTTTGATATTGAATGAATTTTCACCAAGTGTGTTTAAGCATTTGTAGTTGTTCATTAGTTGGCATTTGTTCACTGGGATGATGCAACTGAGCATGACATACTCATTTTTTTTTCCAGTGGAGGTCTGAAGAGGAAAAAGCCTCAAAGGATCATGAAATGTTTGTATAATTTAAAATGGTCTTTTCTAATTAGATTTAACAGTGCATGTAAAACCAAGTATATATAGATGTCACAAGTTAAATATACACAAAGAGGGCACAAATGTAAACTGCATACAAGGATAAGGAGAGGTACAATAGGAAATGGAGTAGAGTTCAAGCGAGAAGTTACAGCAGCAACACAAAACCTGGTCACAACAAAGCCAGTGTTTAACAACCCAGCAGTTCAAAACCTTTACACAGCCAGACATCACAAAACCCAACTCCATCTTTGTTTCTTGGGTACAGTAAGTCTGTGCTGGTGTGTACGCTTATCAAGCCTTGTTTTGTTAAGCAGAAGTGTGTGTGTGGGGGGGGGGGGTACCACCCTTCCTTCATCCTGGTCACTTAAGTTTTAAAATCATCCAAAGAAATGTCTAATACTAGCCAAGAAATGTAGTTGTAGTTTTAGCTTTCACTTACAGCCTGTTGCCATTGCTCCCCCCATCCCACTTGAAGTGATGCAGCCAAAGGTTCCTGTAGAAATGGGTTCTGATTGTGTATCTGGTAGTTTGAGTAGTATCTGTTAAATTAGTTTGCGGAGTCTGGCTGCACGACTCCATTGGGCAGGTGCTATTTCTCCAATGCTACCCACCTTGGAGGGCATTCTTGAATGTAAATGTGTTGTCTGTTAATTTTGTAATCTCTTGTATACATACATTTTCAACGTAAAATGATTATTCCTCCTAAACTTTCAGACTTGTTACTGGACATTACCTATACATTTATACCCTGCTGAACAACTATGTAATGCCGTTTAGTCGCACGATATTTCATTTCTTTGTTTGTTTTACAGTACAGGGCACTGTTCATAAGATTTTAGTTTATAAATGTTGAATTATTTGTTTAGGTCAGGTGGAATGGAGTTCCATAATTTGGCTACATGAAACTCAAGTGTAAGGAATTTCCATAGCTATTTGAATTCATAACTTATATAAGACATTAGTCAAGATATTTTGGCCATCTAGATGGATTATATTTTGTGATAATAGAGGCAGTGGGACAATTTATTTTTTGAACTCTTTTGAAAGTGTCTTTAGTTAAGGGTTAGAATACATTTTAAATTCTAGAGTGTTTTAGTGCTGCACTGCTGAGTTTTAGAGGAAACAGTGGCAGGGTACGTCAGTTTTTGTTGTAACCTTGCTCTAATTTTAGTAGGGGGTTTTAGAATGCTTATCAGAAAAGAGCATAGAGTATGGAGACTAAATAAACATAGTGATCAGCTGAGTTAGCTAGGTTTTAGACCTGTACAGCAAACCTAGAGTTCGATGTGACTGATTCTGAAGGGAAGACCCCCAGAGTTTTGTGTGAGAGATGATTTGATAGGGTCAGGGAGTCTTCAAATGATTTTTTTGTCTTTTTAGAATTTGGCAAGTGTGAATTTGTTAGCCACTGTTCTTGTCTGCTGAAGGCTTGTTGGGGTTGCATTTTGCAGATGTTCATGTTTTACCATTGCAGTCATCACCTGTGGGATATCCCTGCTGTGGTAGCCCTCGGCCGGCCTGAGTGCCAGAGTCCATGTTTTTCTGCGTCGGCTGCAGTCTTGACATCAGGTTGTTGGTGCTATAAAACAAGGCAGTTGACGTCATTACATCAGTCTTTCTTGCTGTGGAGCCCGTAGTAGAAGCATATCGCAAGAGTGACAGTCGGTCAATACCAGAGTTTGAATTTCGGCTGAAAACGTCTAAAGCTAAGTACACCTTTGGGGATCCTTTTTTCTTGCACTAACCAGTGTCTGAAAACGTCAACAATTGTCTCGCTTGTGGAAAGCAGATCCCCCACAGAGACTTTTCATTCTTACTGCATCACTTGTTTAGGCCCAGGCCATGATGTTCCCCATTGCCGGTTCTGTGCCCTCTCTTAACGCGAGAAACATTCTCCATAGAGCTCTTATTGTAGACAGGTATTTTAATGTTCAATTTTCGCTTTCCGAAATGGCGTCAGTTGGCCAACAATCCGTGGATATTCCAAAAAATGCAGAGGTAAAGTTAGACCATACAAGGCTAAGCCTTCTGACTACTCTACTGCTAAGCAGGTCGTCTGTTCTCTGGAATTCAGTGAGGCATTTTCACAGCCCCTGATGCCCGATTCAATATTTACACAGGCCTCTACTGAGACCCTTTCGAAGTCCAGTATGCGCAGAAAAGTTAGTCTTCTGAGCCTTTGGCTGTCTGTGCCTCGGTTGGATGCAGAGTCATGACGCAGGCACCGGCTTCCCAGGAGGCCTTTCGCTACCGAATCGAGACTAAAACCAAAGTCTTCTCATCCGACTACCGTTTCTCTCAGATTGACTGATGCTCTTAGGCCTAGAAGCCAGGCCACTCCTAGAAAATCTGCTTCTAGCCACCATCTTGTCCTTGCTCCACCCCCCCCCCCCAACCACAAATGCTTAAAATGGCGGAGGATCTCCTCTCCCTTATCAGGGATAGTCAGGCCCTAACTTCTAAAAGGAAAAAGACACCCTTCTCCAGAAATTGACAGAACAGGATTCTGAGGAATCTGACTTCAGATTTTGAAGAGGAGCAGCCACCTCTGACTGCTTATGAGGATTCAGATGCAGAGGAATCCATCCCTTCTGCCTCCCCCTCCAGAGGACCTTTCCTTTTGGGGCAACCCTTCACACCCTCAGGGAACATTTCCAATGGGAATTTCAGGATTTCCTCCAGTTTAAGAAAAGACTTGGAGAGCTTCTGGACCTGCCCTAGCACAGGCCCCTGGCCGTCCCCCCTATTTTAGAAGTGGTGGTTGATGTTCCTGCCCCTGACGCCCTCCCACCTGCTCCCAGTAAACCTGACCGGTATTTCAGGGTACCAGATTCTCACAAATAACCTGTACAGAAATCCTGCTGCAGACCCAGAGGTCACTACACAGGGACCCAAAGGAGCTAAGACTAGTTCTGCCAAGAATCCTATTCCTTCTAACAAGGATTCCAGAGCTCTGGACAGATGGGGTAAAAAAAAGTATACACCTCTGCAACCTCAGCTATCGGAGCACCCAACTGTCAGTTCTTTGTTAAAATATCAACAGTACACCTTGGAACGATTAAAACAAAATATTTCAACCTTTCCTGACTGCCAATTCAAAAGAGTTAGCAGATTTACTGCACTCTACTTGTCAAGTGGTCAAACACTCATTTACACTGTGGTTATGATGCCCTAGAAGCCTCAAGCAAAGCAGCAGTGTCAGGATCTGTCATTAGGAGGCATGCATGGTTGAAGGAACAACCTCTTCCCCAATCATGTCAAGTTTAAACTCCTTGACGCACCCCTGGATAAGGACAGCTTGTTTTGGAGTAAAAGCAGAAGAGGTGCTTTAAAAAGATGGAAGAAAAGCAAAATCTGTGCAAACAGTAAAAGATGTCTTTCAGGTTCACTCTCCCAGGTTCAGCAGGAACTTCCCTCTAAGCACTGGTCCTTCCCTGCACCCAACAGAGAGGGCCAGGTTAAGCCCTGCAGGGGCAGACCATCCAGGCCCCTATCCCAGGGCCAGCAGTGGACCACTTCTGCCCCAAGGGCGGGGAGTTCTAAGCCACTCTTCTATGGCAAAAACTCCCAATGCCGCTCCATCCTCTGCCTTCCCTTCACTCACCAAAAGCTAGGAGGAAGGCTCTTCCTCTGCAAAGAAAATTGGCTTTCTGTAACAAAGGACCAGTGGGTCTTAAAGAACATTTTTCAGGGATACAAATTCTATTTCAGCGAACTCCCAATTCCAAGAGGGTACCCAGACTTGCCTCAAAATCAGTGGGCAGAGGCATTGAAACTGGTCCAAACTCTCATCCCAGGGGGCAGTAGAACCTGTCCCCTCAGATCAAACTGGCAAAGGCTTTTATTCCAGACTATTTCTTGTTCCCAGAAAAGAAGGCACTTGGTGCCCCATCCTGGATCTATCCATTCTGAACACCTCCCTGGTGGTCCCCATATTCAAAATGCTAACTTTGTGGCAGCTGCTGTCTGTGCTGACAAAGTGCCTGGCTAGTGACCCTAGACCTAAAATATGCCTACCCTCCACATCCCCATAAGGGAATCTTGCAGGAAATTCCTGCACTTCAGAGCAGGCTCTCAACACTTACTTTCAGTTCTCTGCGCTGCCCTTTGGCTTATCTACTGCAACCAGAGTATTCACCAAATACTTAGCCCCGGCCATAGCAATTTGCAGACAGAGAAATTTTCAGATTTATCCTTATCTGGACGACTGCCTCATTCAGGCAGAGTGCAAAGAAAAGCTGATCCAGGACCTTCTCTTTGTCAAAACCCTCCTGACTTCCTTAGGGTTCACCATCAATGAGAAGAAATCAAAACATACACCCTCCAGGAAGATCTTTTTCTTGGGAGCACTGCTGGACACAACATCCCAAATGGCCTTCCTATCACCAGAAAAGCAGAGCTTCCTGCCTCTCTACTTTACCCAGCTGGCTTCCAGAAGTCACCTCACTGTGAGGAAGTTCCTGCAAGCCCTGGGGTATATGACATCATGCATCCTAATTCCTCTGGCCAGGCTTCACATGAGGAAACTTCAGTGGTATCTAAAGAACCTTGGGGGTTAGCACACTCGGCCTGTAGAGACCACTCTCACTCTGATCCCATGTATAAGGGCTGAGTTTCTCTCTTGGGCAGGGTCCTGTGCCAAGAACAAGGGTCTTCCCTTCATCCTCCGCCTTACTGGCCAGACCATCACCACCGATGCCTCAGACATTGCTTGGGACGCTCACCTAGCAGGCAGGTGCACCCAAGGTCTTTGGGATGCCCAGCACCTTCCTTTACACATTAGTCAATCAGAAAGAAATGATGGCAGTACAAAAGGCTCTGACATCCTTCAAACCCCATTTCAGGCCTGGGGTTCTCCTTATCAAAACAGACAACACCACAGTAATGTGGTATATCAACAAACTGGGGGGACCTAATCTTAACCCTCTGTGCAGGCTAGCCATGATCCTCTGGCTGGCAGCCGCCTCCATGGGTCTACATCTAATTGCCCAATACCTACCAGGGTTCAGCAACACCCTGGCAGACCACCTAAGCAGAAACTTACTGGACCCCCACAAATGGCAGTTCCACAGAAAAATCTTTCTGCAAATCACTCTGAGTGGGGGACTCCCGAGGTGGATTTCGTATCGCCACCCAGCGGGGTAGGTGGATGCCTTGGCCTTCCCCTGGAGCTCCCGCTTGGTGTACGCTTTCCCTCTTCTGCCTCTTAAATTCCCAAGGTACTGATCAAAATAAGGGAGGAGTGAAAGAAGGCCATCCTCATTGCTTCAGACAGTATTGGTACCCATTACTGCGCAGCGAGACTTTACAGCTCTCCAGGCAGCTTCCCTTGAACCAGGTGGGAGGGGAAATGCACCCAGACTTGCAGACTCTTAATCTTTCAGCATGGCTAGTACTTTAAAAGCAAACAAGGGGTTCCTGTTGAGCAAACGGGTCCTAGACATTATCATAGAGGCCAAGACCCAGCACCAGAAAATCTTACGCAGGGAAATGGAAAAGATTCTGCTCCTGGAGCCAGTCTCTCACATCCTTCCATCCCTCTTATTTTGGAATACCTAGCCAAGTTGCTCAATAGTGGCCTCTCCTTTTCTGTTAAAATCCATGCTTCAGCCATTTCAGCTCATTTTGACTCAGACCTATCCCTCTTCTCACTTCCTTTGATTTAAGCAGTTTCTCAGAGGGGCTTCTAATGTCAGATCTCCCAGAAGGGCTCCCATGCCAGCCTGGGATCTGAATTATGTTTGGAAAAACTAACCTTGCCACCATTCAAACCTGCTGCTTCAGCAGAATTGAAATACCTCTCCTGGAAGACTGCTTTCCTACTAGCTATCACATCAGACAGAAGGGTTTCAGAACTTCATGTACTCTTGGCTGTTGGGCCCTTCATCATTTTCCATGCAGGCAGGGTCTCCCTGAGGACTAACCCTCCTTTATGCCCAAGGTCCTATTTGATGTGACCCTCAGCCAGGCCATAAATCTACCCACCTTCTTTCCCTTCCCTCAAGACAAGGGGGAAAGAATTCTGCACTCACTAGACCTGCACAAACAACTCTGATACTACCTGGATCGCACTAACCCCCTTCAGAAAAACAGACCAGCTTCTTGTCAACTTTGCCCCAGGGGCAGTGGGGGAAGCCCACTTCCAAGCAAACAATTTCCAAATGGGTATCACACTATCCATTTCTGCTACGGACTGCAAGGGAAATCCCCCCCCCCCCCAAAGTCTTTTTGTACCCATTCCAGTAGGGCAGGTTCCACTTCCACAGCCTTCCTCAGAGGAGTCCCCACCAAGGACATCTTGGAAGCTGCCACCTGGACCTCGTTGTCTATACCTTTACAAAGCATTGCCACCTACCTTCTTTTTCTATGTCTAGGGCAGGGTTTGCCTCTATAGTTGTGCAGGGATTGCTCACCCATGCCTAGGGCTCTAACCTATCCTTCCCCTCTCCTCAGCTTTGGGAATCCTCCCACAGGTGATGACTGCAACAGTGAAACACGAAGAACAAGGTACAGTTGTGTGCACTTAATGTAGATGTTAGAGTGTATTCACTGTTGCAGTCCTGACCAATGGGTTATCCAACTCCCAGTAGCCCTCGATTAGCCAGAATACCAAAGGTAAGTAAATGACATCAGCTGTCAACTGTTGTAAAGGATGTCAGGGCGTCCAATACAAAAGGAGGCAGCCAACGTCACTTCCTCAGTCTTCCTTGCCACAGAGCCTGAAGCAGAAGCATTTTTTTTTTTTTTTTTTTTTTTTGCACGAGTGCCGGTCGGCAGTTTACCTTTTTGGTTTCCGACTACAAAGTTGAAGTCAACTACGGCCAAGTACCCCATTGGGGATCCTCTCTTCTTGCCTTAACGAATGTCAGAAAAGGTTAATAATTGTCTTACTTGTGGAAAGCAGATTTCCCCATAGAGATTTTCATTCCTATTGTATTTGTTTAGGCCTTGACCACGATGTTCCTAATTGTGATCTCTGTGCGTTCTGTAATCTGCGTACTGTTAGTCATCGGGCTAAGCTTTTAGCTGAACATTTTGGAGTTTGGCCTAAGTTGTCTGTATAGCGTCCGCTGGTCTTCTGGCTTTGGATATCTGTAAGAAGCGCAAGGATAAGGACCGCTACAGGCTTCAGAGGGTCAAGTCCTCTAAGTTGGTAGTCAGTCCTGCGGTAGCCAGTGAGGTGCCTTTGCAGCCCACGGATTTTCAACCGCAGGCCTCGGTTGAGACCATTTGAGTCCCCCAGGCCTCCGGCTTCCATTTTATCTTCTGACCTTCCGCCTGTCGCCACTTCAGCTGGATCCGGAGCCGTTAAGCTGACTCCGGTGTTAGAGGACTCCATATTCCGTTAGGACAGCAAGCTCATACCGACCTCTGCTGCGACTTCAGCGGTTGCCAGGCCTCCCGAGTCCTTCAGACTTGCAGGTAAATCTTCCAGTCGTAAGCCTGTGAAAAAGCAGGCTCCAGTTTCCTCTTGTTCCCCTCAATCCCAAATGGTTAAAATGGCTAATGACCTGTTGATTCTTATTAGGGGTTCACAGCCTCCTCCTTCTAAAAGGGGTAGGGATGCCTCTGCTGAGGCTTTGTCTTATTCTGGTTCTGATGCTTCTAGCATTTCTGTTGATGAAGAGGAAGTTTCTCTTTTTTTTTTCTCCTTTCGTGGATTCGGATGCAGAGGAGTCCATTCCTTCTGCTTCTCCTCCAGAGTATTTCACTTTTGGTGATGCTTTTAAAATGCTCCCTGAAAGTATTCAGTGGGAAAGTCAAGATTATCCCCAATCCCAAGAAAAGGATTAGGGAGTTTTTGGATTTGCCTCAGCATAAGCCTCTGGCTATTCCTCCAGTGTTAGAAGTGGTTGATGATGTTTTTCTGGAAAATTCGTTGACTCCAAATTCAGTTCCTCCTGCTCCCAGGAAACCTGACTGGTACTACAGAGTCCCTGATTCTCATTTGTTTCTTTTCAGGAATCCGTTGGCTGATCCAGAGGTTATTTCTCAAGGCCCTAAAGGGGTTAAGGCTACTGTTACCAAAAATCCTGTTCCTTCTGACAGGGAATCTAGGAACCTTGATAGGTGGGGTAAAAAAGTTTATACCTCTGCCACTCTTGCTATTAGATGTACTAATTGTCTTTTTCATATGCTGAAGTACCAGCAGCACACCTTGGAGGCGATTAAGTCTAGGATAGCAAGTGTGCCTCTTTTGGCAGAGAGTAAAGATATTATGCAGGATTTGCTGAGTTCTGGTCATTGAACATTCATTACATTGTGGTTTTGACATTCTAGAAGCCTCCTGCAGGGCTACAGCTACTGGATCTGTTATTAGAAGGCACGCTTGGCTCGGGGAACAGCCCCTTCCAGAGCCTGTCAAGGCTAAGCTTTTAGATGTACCTTTGCATAAGGACAATCTCTTTGGCAGCAAAGCAAAGTAAATGCTCGAGAAGATTGAGGATAAGGCCAAGTCTATGCAAACAGTTAAGGAATTTTTGCAAGTTCAGCCTCCTCCGCTTTAGCAGTAATTACCCTTCTAAGAGTTGGACGTTTCTTGATACCAGCAGACAGAACTGTTCTGGGACTAGAGGTTACAAATCTTCTAGGGGGCGGGTGGCTACCCCTCAAAGGTCTAAGCATTGGCATGCTTACACTTCCAAGGCAGGAAGTTCTAAACCTGCATCTCAATCCAAACATTCTCAATGACTCTGTCCAACTTCTGCCTGTTCTTGCTTGTCTGGAGCGTCCTTTAGGGGGAAGGTTGGCCTTTTTTGCAAATGTCTGGACGGCCACTATCACGGACAACAAATGGGTACTCAGAACTGTATCCCTAGGACACAGGTTTTCTTTCCACTACCCAAAGGATTTCCGGACACTCCTCCAAACCAAAGGGCAGAAGTAGAAACATTTTCTCTGTTACATCTGGGAGCAATATAATCAGTTCCTGCTCATCAGGTAGGCCAGGGTTTCTATTCCAGAGTTTTCCTAGTTCCAAAAAAAAGCACCTGGTGTCATATCCTAGATCTATCCATTCTTAACTCTTTCTTGGTAATTCCAAAGTTCAAAATGCTTACTCTGTGTATCAGTTGTTGCCAATGTTAGAAAAGGATTTCTAGCTGGTAAGTTTGGATCTCAAAGAAGCTCGTCTGCACATACCTATCAGGGAAAGTTGCAGGCAATACCTTCATTTCAGGGTGGGCAAGCAACATTATCAATTCTCTGCACTGCCCTTTGGCTTCTCTACTGATCCCAGAGTTTGCACAAAGTGCCTGGCTCCAGTCATTGCTTTTTGCTGGCAGAAGAAAATTCAGATTTATCCATACTTTGGGCGACTGTCTCATTCAAGCAAAGTCTCAGGAAAAGCTGTTAAAGGATCTAGAATTTGTAAAGACTCTCTTCTCTTCCCTAGGTTACACTCTCTCAATGAGGAAAAATCAAAAGTGGTGCCACCCAAGGAGATAACATTACTGCGAGCGAGTCTGAACACAGCCGCCCAGATGATGCATCTCGCCCAGAAGAAGCAGACAACTCTTTCAGTTTACTTGGATTTGGCAAGCCTGTCCCAGCTCTCTGCAAAGAAATACCTGCAAGCTCTGGGATACATGGCCTCTTGCATTCTCATGATTCCATGTGCAAGGCTGCATATGAGGAAATTGCAATGGTACCTCAAGAACCTTTTTGGTGTCAACACACAGGACCTGGATATGATAATTCTTCTGCTTCCATGTTTGCAGACAGAGTTTCTATGGTAGGCAACAGCCTGTCTACAAAACAAAGGCATGCCTTTTCGCCCACCCCCTGCCACTCAAGCTCTTACCAAAGACTCATCGGACTACGCCTGGGGAGCTCACCTGGATGGCAGATGCATACAGGGACGTTGGAATGCCCAGCAGATGCACCTGCATATAAATCTGAAGGAGGTGATGATAGTTCAGCAGGCCTTTCTAGCTTTTAAGCATCTTCTTTCTCCAGGAACTCTGCTCGTCAGAACAGACAACACCATAGTCTTGTGGTACATCAACAAGCGGGGAGGGACTCATTCTTACCCCCTGTGCAGGCAGAGCATGAATCTCTGGTCCATAGCAGCATCTCTGGGCCTGCATCTTCTAGCGCAGTCTCTTCCAGGGATGCTCAATGTCTTGGTAGACCAGTTGAGCAGACAAACCCTGGATCCTCACGAGTGGCAACTGAACAGAGCAGTCTTTTTTTTTTTTTTTTTTTATTACAGCATCAGTCAACGTTGGGGCACTCCTCTGGTGGATCTTTTCTCTTCCCCAGACAACCATCTTCTACCTTTTTTTTTTTTTTTTTTTTGCACCAGACAGCATCACAGCAGAGCCTGAGTGGATGCTCTGTCCTTCCTTTGGACGCTGCTGTCAGTTTATGCCTTCCCTCCTCTTCCTCCTATAGTATTATTGAAGATCAGGGACGAGAGACCAAGGACTATTCTCATAGCTCAAGACTGGCCCAGAACGCATTGGTATCCATTGCTCCGCAGTCTCCCCCAGTTTCCTCCTTGGCATCTTCCTCTGAAGCCAGATATTTTGGTTCAGGAAGGGGAAACATTCTACATCCTCATCTTCAGTCTCTCCATTTGGCAGCATAGCTCATTGTAAGACTGCTTCCTTTTCTTCCCTTTCCCAGCAGGTGGTTGACGTGCTGAGGGAGGCCAGGAGGCCTAGCACTTAGGAAGTCCTACGCTGGCAAATGGGAAAGATTCTCTCAATGGATGCAGGCTAGAGGGGAATCTTCTTCTCAGCCTACCCTTCCTCTGATCCTGGAATACCTGGCTGATTTGCTTCAGGGTGGTCTTTTTCCTCTGTCAAGATTCATGCTTCAGCCATTTTTGCTCATTGTTCTTTTGAGCAACCCATTTTCTCTCATCCCCTGATGAAAATGTTTCTCAGAGGTGCTTGCAATTTAAAACTTCCCAGAAGGGCACCTACTCCAGCCTGGGATCTTAATTTTGTTCTAGAGAAACTTGCTCTTCCTCCTTTTGAGCCAGTTGCCACTGCAGATTAAGTTTTTCTCTTGGAAGACTGCCTTCCTCTTGGCTATAACTTCAGCAAGGAGGGTTTCGGAGCTGCAAGCTTTGATGGCTGTGGAGCCTTTTCTTATTTTCCATGCAGATAGCGTCTGTCTGAGAACCAACCCCTCCTTTATGCCTAAGGTGGTTTCTAGCCTGACCCTTTATCAGTCCATACACCTTTCCTACCTTATTTCCTAATCCTCGAAATAGAGATGAAAGGATCATACAGTCTCTTGATGTGCACAGACAGCTCAGGTTTTACCTGGACAGGACTAAAGACCTTCGGAAATCGGCGCAGTTATTTGTCAGTTTTGCCCCTGGAGCTCAGGGCAAGGCTATTTCTAAGCAAACCATTTCTAAATGGATTGCACATTGTATTACTTTTTGTTATTCCTTTCATGGCAAGGTTCGTCCTCAAGGGGTTAGGACCCACTCAACAAGAGCAGCTTCCACTTCTGGAGCCTTTTTAAGGGGTGTCCCTACTAAAGACATTTTGGAGGCTGCCACTTGGTCTCCTGTTCACACTTTCACAAAGCATTATAATTTGCCTTTGTTTTCTAGAGCCAGGGCACTGTTTGCCACTGCTGTTCTGCAGGGCATTATCTCCCATCCTTGATTCTGTTGGTTCCTCCTCCCTTTTCTCTGGGCTGTGGTTATCAACCCATTGGCAAGTACTGCAACAGTGAAACACTAACATGGTACAGTTGTGTACAATTACCATAAATGTAGACGTTAGTGTATTCACTGTTGTAGTCCTGGTTTCCCTCCCTCCTTCCCCCTTTTTGGTCCTCTCCTATACTCTTTTCCTAAGGTACAGGCTAAATTTGGTATTTGCCAATGTTGCTTTTGGTTTAAGCCTGGTTTTCTGGGGGCTTCTGACAGTTATGGCAAGAAAGACCAAGTAAGTGACGTCTGCTGCCTCCTTTTGTATCGGACGTCCTGATGTCCCTTACAACAGTAGACAGCGCCGCTGTCCTATTTGCTTATCATTGGTATTCTGGCCGATCGAGGGCTACCGGGAGCCGGATAACCCATTGGTTAGGACTGCAACAGTGAATACACTCCATCTACATTTATGGTAAGTGTACACAACTGTACTTTTCCCTCCCTCCATCCCCCTTGTATCCTCTTTCCCTAGGGGGACATAAGCTTCCCGTGGTGCTTTTTAGCCACCAGGGCCACTTGACCTTATTTCCGTGTGCTTCTGACTGGTTAGGGCAAGAAAAACTGATGTAATGACATCGACTGCCTTGCTTTATAGCACTAACGACCTGTCGTCAGACTACAGGCGATTGTATCTGACGCAAAAAAAATTGACACTGGTATTCTGGCCGGCCGAGGGCTACCACAGCAGGGATAACCCACAGGTGATGACTGCAACAGTGAATGCACTGTAACATCTATGTTTATGGTAAGTGTACACAACTGTACTTTTTAAGGGTTTCTGTAGATCAGATGAGAGAGGAGTCATATGCTTCATTGTATTCAAAATTTTCTGTCACTAACCTGTCCTTCATACTTAAGACTGCCATAGAATTTAATTTAAATCAGTTGGCAAGTTTGCTTGTTTTGCTACTGTCGGGTTGAGTTAGTCCGGAACTGTTTTGGATGCCGATAGACAGTTGAAGTATTATGCTGAAAGGGCATATGCATGGTTGATCAGCTGTGTGCATCATTTGCCACTGGTAGAGAGGATAAGTTAAGTAATAACTCTTGGTAGCTATTGAACTGCCTCTTCTGTACCTCCAGTGGGGCATAACATCTAATAATTTCTAGGCCTAACTCCATTAGGGCGGTGGGATAGCTGGTGAAGAGGGGTGTATTATGGGAAGGGGACTGGTAACCTGGGAAAGCTATACTTGATGTCTTGTCTTCATGCTAAGAACCGAGTCTTGAGGGCAGCATCTGAAGGACTGCTGCTAACAGATTTAGCATTATGTCAGTTGCCTGCAGCTTTTGTTTTTGAATCGTTTAGATTTGAGTGATTCTTTCTATACTGTCTGACTTGCTAACTAGGCAAATTTTTCTTCTGTTTGATTTATTTCAACAGATTTCTCTAAACAGATTCTAGCAGTGAGAGAGAATTGAGTGAGTGTAGATACTGAGTAGACAGATGTCATCTGGGTCTTGTCAAGGATCTGATAGTACCAGAACAAGAAATAAAAGGCTGTAAATACTAACAAATGGTCAATAAAATCCTGTAAATAAATTGATGGCTTGGAAACTGTTACTTGCAGATGAAATATGGTGGAGAACTGTAAGTGGTATTCTCTGCCTCGCTACAGTTTTTTATTTTGGCCTGGCTTCTTGAGCATTTCCAGCCTGGCAGGGCTGTCAGGAATTTTTCTTAGGGTAGTACTTTGTTTCACAGAGTACGATGTTTTGTTGGTTAGATAAACTGCATTGGAATTGTACAAAGTCTTGACTGAGCACTGTGCCTTGTTTGTTATGGCATTTGAAAATATGGACCTCATTTGGCTGTGTAATTGTTTACTGTAGATCAAATATGCTTCTTTAAAAATCTTTCCAAGTGAAACAAATTATCTGTCCCTTTAATGCAGTAACTGGATGTGCTTTTCTTAGTTTTTGAGAGGTTGTTCGGCACAGTGGTGCAGCAGTAGCACGGTCTCCTCACAGCAAGAGGTTCTCCGGTTCGATTCTCTGCTGGGGTGCCTTCTATGTGGAGTCTGCATTCGTGTGGGTTTCCTCCAAGTGCTCCGGTTTCCCCCACTGAAAATTGGCTTTGTTCCAAGTCGGACTTTCCCAGTAAACAAATGTTAAAAAAATTAAATAAATAAGGTTCGGTACTACAAGAGATCAATTTTGAGGATGCCTTGTAGATTGCAGTCTGCAGACATTTACTGAGATGGACTAATTACCAGTGTGGAACATTTGAACACTGTAAGATACTTGTTTATGGCTACAGGTTGTGGCAAGATGTGTTTAGGAAGTCTGTCTTCCTCCTTAACCATTCCTTCAGTGGTATTTTTTAACACTATAAAACCTGAAGTTGGAGTTGACAAAGGGAACTGAGAGACTGAGGTAGCTTCCTGTTACAACATAAAGGACCATCTTTATTCATTGTGTTGCACAATACTCCATCCATTTAATAATGACCAGCTTTGGTCCCTTTCTAATGCCTGCTTATATGGTCTTGCATTCTGTAATATTGTGTGTGTACTTGTCTGTCTGCAAGAAGAGAGCTTGGGGAGTAAGAAGTACTGTGCACCCTAGTACTGTGCACCCTATGAGAAATGGTCAGTTCATTCCGAGAGTCCAGGTCCATCTGACTCTTGACTTAAAGTCTCTGATGGATTGTTTTGTCTTCCTGCCATATGAATCCATCTACAACCCCATTTTTCCCATTTTTTGCACATGGAGGTCCAGGTGTCACTTAAACAGTGTCAATCATCTATACCCAGTGTTTACATAATAACGATTTAAAAAAAAAAAAAGGCAAAGAAGCATGAGTGAAATAACTTTCCTAAGAATAAGTATTTAAGGTGTTTGTACCAAGAAAGCAGTGTAGTCATTCAGATAAAGTTCATAGTGGTTAAAAATTGATCTGGACCATCAACTGTAAACCCAAGCTAGATGTACTGCAGTGTACCATTCAGTGTGCAAACCGGTCTGGAAGTGGTCCTTGTGGAAGACTCAACATGGCGGCCATTAAAACTGATTGTTACATTGAAGGGACCTCTTAATGGTTTTAAGAGTTTTGCAGTAGTCTATCTGAACTAACTTGTAGTTTGTTTCATCTGCTTTTGAAGATTCTTTAAATGAGGAGGAACATGACAAAAGCTCATTCTCGGTGTTCCTCAGGCTGGCTCAATTTTTTGAAAATTAATTCTTTGCTGCTCGTAGAAGTAATTTAATAAACTGGACTAATTTCTTTTCTTACAGTTACTAATTTTTAATAGCTTCCTTTAAAGTATTAAATGAATATGCATTGTAGAATGACTAAGGGTAAAATTGCATTTCTTTAAATGAGCTTTAGGGGAATACTTTTAAGATTGCCTTAAATAACATGAATTTGGTTAAGGTACAATTGCGTGAGTACACTCATCTGAAAAGTAGATCTTTGGGAGAGTTCAGTTAAGCTGTGACGCCCGTGCCCTGGCCCAGCAATCAAGGAGCCTCAATCCATACCACTAACATCTCGTATATGAGGAAAGGATAACAGATGCACACAGTAAAGTGCAATTTCCCTTAAGAGCACACAGAGATCACAGTTAGTCCAGGTCCCCAGTAAGACTCCCCACTGGCACAGCTATAGGGTCCAGATCTCAGCCTAGTGGGCAAGCTAAAACCTCCAGCACCCTGTCTGTCCAACCAGTGCTTCGTGTCCCTGCCCAAGTAGCTGACACACACACACACACACACACACACACACACACACACACACACACACACACACACACACACACACACACACACACACACACACTTTGAGAAGAGTTTATACAACCACACAGATACTTCTGGGGAAGGCTGGCACAGGCTCTCCAGCTGTCCCCCTTTCTCCCAGACTGTACAGTTATACCAGGCTGCCACCACCCACTAATACTTCAGCTACTCAAAGGCCTCTTTAAAGGGTGTCCAATTATTACTGTGCAATATTATTATCCAATTGGTAGTATAACTAACCAGTCAAAGCTTATTAGAGTGACTTGTACAGGATCCTTGTGTACATGCAATGTCATCTTAGAGCTTTAACTTATCTCTACACAAACCAGCCACAGTTAAAAGGTTTTAAAATATTTCATAATAAATAATTAAAACCACAAGACAATACTTTCTACTACACAGTGCTAGTCAGGAGTTCAGAGATCACAGATAAATACTTAAAATAATTCAGTAGTACAGTTCTGACATCACAGAAAAACAGTCTAATCTTTCTAGTTCCTAGCTATTTCTAAAATAAAACACAAGTCTAAGATAACTTGCATATGAGCAAGACAGTGCTGGGAGTTAGATGGTCAAGGCACAAAAATGCTTAATGCCTTCTGATTCTCTCAGTTTAAATTGCTGTTGCAGTCCTTGTTCCCATTACATCATTTCACACTTTCCTGGTGTTCCCAGGCTAACAGAAACTACATAATTGTTATCTTGCACCTGCAGGAAACCAGAGCCATAAAAGACATTCCATATGTAAACTCTAGTAATTATTCCTTAAGTTAAAACAATAGGCAGGATGCTTCACTGCAGACTCCTCGGCTACAAATTCTAACTTCAAAGGGACTGACATAAAATCATTTTCTTCAAAGGGCAAACAAGAAATGCTTGTCTTTGCTTTCTTTGCAGCAGGGGCAATGTTATATATTTTTTGAAGTTCAGCATTTCACAGCATATTCTTTCATTTAAGAAAACAAGCCTGTATTTCAATATTTATATTTATAAATGACAGAATTATCTATAAAATTCTATCTGGCTAGGCTTGGTATCCTTCACATTGCTAACAGGTCTATTGTATAGTACAGAGAAGATTTTTTTCCTTATAGCTATGTGACCCTCACTGCATAGGTCAGCATTGGCCTTGTAACAGTTAAGGCAGTGATGGGTCACATGCATGTTCCCATTAGTGCAGGCTTGAGATACTTTTGTCTATTTTGAGCAAGGAACCTGCTAGGGAGGTATACATTTTGTAGACAAAGTTGTGAAGTAAACAACTTTGTGAGCACATGAAATTGTGCAATTTGCAAAATATGTAAAAACTAAAGGTTGAAGAAAACTTGAAAGGGTCTGGAGAAATGAATACCACTCCTGCAGTGACCTGTGTCTTGAGAAGATCTGCTGTGGTCATTGTACTTGCACAGCTGTATTATCTTGCTTTTGGGAAAGGATCAAACCTTGATGGTTTCTCTTCTGTTCAACCCTGTAGGGATGCTCCATGTTTAGCATCTGTTTGGACTTCAGCCTACCTGGCCTGTTTTAGGTTGTGGTTAGTTATTTTCATATTTTTTTTTTTCTCTTTGGAGTATGGTTAAAGAAAAATAACACCTCTTTCCTTTCAAACAGGGAGTTGAAGTGCAGGTTGATTGGGAATTATTTGGCTAAGTCATCTCTCCGTCTTTCCTCTTCTATCAGTAGGTGGAACTGAATGATGTAGCAGATCAGAATGACCACCTCAGAGGAATATCAACCTAATGTTGTGCCCCAGAAATGCAGCATTTTCCACTTTTCTTTTCTGTTTGGACTACAGGTGGAAATTAATCGTTTAAGCTGATATTAAAATGAGTCCAAATTTATACATTTCAAGTAAATTGTCTACAGGATGCTGTAGAATATTTAAGCAATAACCCATGGCTGGGTGTGGGTATTGCTGGATTTACCCTTGGTTGGTGTGGTGACCAAACAAAGCCAACCGTGGGTAAATCCAGCATTGCCCACACCAGCCATGGGTTATTGCTATTATACCATGGCATTATTTAAGAAAATAAAAAAAACTTACTTTCTTAAATGTCTTTGTATAATGCTCCGTGCTGCCCATCCACATTTTGTAGGTGTCCTGGGGCTTTTTTGGATGTACTGTGCATGCGTATGGGACTTGTGTTCCACACGTACGCAGTACATCTGTGCTGTGCAGAGGCAGCAATGGAGAAAGGAAGATCTCTGTTGCTGCCTTTTTTTTTTTTTTTTTTAATTGAATATGAAAAAGAAACCGGGAGACTTTTTACATTCAGGAGAGTTGGGACAGACCAAATAAAAGGATGAATCGGATAAGTTTTTTTTTTTTTTAAGTTTTGCAGAAAGTACCTGATTATCCTTTGATTTTTGTCTGCACCGTCTCATTCGTTTGCCTCAAGTCTTCTATTTTCTTTTTTCATTCAAAAAAGAAAGAAAAGTAAAAAAAAAAAAAAAAAAAAAAAAAAAAATGCGAGCTATACTAACGGGAAAAAGTCCAGGTGACCGGACCTTTTTCCGTTGGTATATTCTCGGATTTACAACGGGCACACTGGTTGGGCTGGCAAGTCAGAGTGCTCGTTTTTGAATATTAATGGCCAGTCATTGTATAATTGTCATTGGACTTTAGATAATAAAATGAGGGTAAAGGTCAGTAAAACCCAAATGAGAGTTTTCAACAAATATTAACTGGCATCTGTAGTCATGAAATGTGGAGAGAAAAATTGTAATTGGCATAAGTGGACATCCTTATAAGGGCACACTGGGATGTACTCATGGTTGGATATGCACCACACAAAGGGGGGGGGGAATCTTAAGCTTTAGAAATTGGGCCAGTTGTACACGAACAGAAGTCCCAGTGGTAAGAACTACTGCAACAGTAATCCTATTCAGATATTTATTTTGTGGCAAGATCTACATAGTTGTACTTGTCTGTTGGTTTTGATAAAATTACTTCTTGCTGTGAAATTATTACTTTGCCACAGCTTGCTGTAATTTTTTTTGTGGTTTGCTTCAGTGGTATGGACTCTACAAGAGATTTCTCTTGGACAAAATAGACCTGCTGGTGTGGGAGCTCCATAACTAAAAAAATTAGCTGACTTTTTTTTTTTTTTTTTTCTTTCCCATGTGGTAAGCGTATTCAGGGTATTCTGGAAGACATAAGGGAAGTATTGTACTGCTTCATTTAAAGAGAGCCTCTAGAGAGGAGACCACTCTGCAGAGTTTGATATAGCGGGGAAATGGCAGAGGTTCATATTTGGGTTTTGAGGATTATTCAGTCTTGTTTTATTGATCTTTTGTACAGGGCCATATTACAGAGTTAGGGAGGCGATCACTGATTACATCAGTTTGCAAACTAAAGCGTAAAATATTTAGCTGATTGGTGACAACGCTAAGGGTTTCTTGAGGGAATTCTTACTGGCATTTCTTTAGTATGAGTTGGTAAGGAAAGTAGTTGGGGAGGCCATAAAGGGACATGGTTGGAAGAGAGAACCACTAGTGATAACACTGTTTGGGGATGACGTCACCCAGTATAATGACCCTGAACCTGATTTTTGGGTATCAAGCCAGTTCAAGATGTCAACAGTTGCATCCTCTCCAAAATATAGGGTCTGTATTAGATCATCAAAGTGTTAATACTTTGAATGGTCTAATATTGACCCGAAAACAGAGAACGCTGAAAATAGCGAAGCTGCAGATAACCACATTTTTTCCCTAGGGAAATAATTCTGTTGTCCGTTTCTGTAGCTTCGCTATTTTCAGTACTGTGGTGGAAAGTTACGGGTTTGGTTCAGGTAAGTGTACGATTGTGTGGACATTTGGGTTAGGGTGTGGTATGTGAGTTAGGGTTAGGGCGCGGTTGAGGAGTGTGCGATGGTGATAGACTTTAGGGTTAGGGCAGGGTATGTGAGGGTTAGGGCGTATGTGAGGTGAGTGTGCGATAGTGACGGACCTTGGGGTTTGTAGGGTTAGATTTAGGATATTAAGTGTATGTGTGTGGTTTGCTGGGTTTTTTTGGTGTGCTTCTGTTGTGTGTGTGTGTGTGTTTCTCGGAACAGTGAATTTTTTCCCAGGGAAAAAATTCGCTGGTCTGAGCTTTCGATGTTTTTAGATTTTGTGGTTAGAAGTTCAAGGTTGTTGTATTCGATGATGTACTGTTTCGTTTAACTGATATAGACCCTGTATGTATATGCGTGTGTGTATATATGTGTGTATCTGTATATGTATGTGTGTGTGTGTGTATAATTATATATATATAGATATATATATATATATATATATATATATATAGATATATAGATATATAGATATATATATATATATATATATATAGATATATATATATATATAGATATATATATATATATATAGATATATATATATAGATATATATGTGTGTGTGTGTGTGTGTGTGTGTATGCAAGCTACAGAGAGCTACTTGGCAGCATTGGTTTTAATGTTGATGAGCACTGTTTTGTTCTCAATTGCTTATAGGAGTTGAACATCAAATGAATAGTAAGGTAGGTTGCTTCAGTTGAAGATTGCTAACTGCAATATTGTGGGTACTGCTGATTTGAGAATGCCGTATCTAGGGAAGAAAAGGCTGTGTCTGGATCTTAGTCTAACTAGTGTTGATGACTGCTGTATAGCAGTATATTTGGGGCAGACCTGAGCAAGTAAATGTGTTGAGATATCTTTGATTTTGGTGCATCCTTCTTACTTTGAAAAGGATTTTATGGGTACCTTTTTATTATGCCATTTCATTTTGGATTTTCACTAAAAATAGATCTGATAAAATTATTTAACTTTTACCTCTGGATGGTTACTCTTCCAAACTGTTTCAGTGGATCCTCTCTATTAATTTGTTTTCTGTCTTAAAAGGTTACAGGGATTTTTAGGCCAGTAAAAGTACAGGAGCTTCACGAGTGAAATCACATTGATGGACAAAGAATGTGCCTTTAGTTTAGAAGAAAATTATTTAAGGAAGAGTTGATTTTAGTACAGATTGATAGACATACTAAAATCAATGAAAGAGATTGCAGAAAGTCAACAAGACCAAACCTATTAGAAGTTTGGTGAAACAAATGAACACTGTAGTCAAGACTCTTCATAGAAATTCATGCAATATAACAGAAGTAAATAGGATATATTACTGTGCAGCTAAATTAATAACAGATTAAGTCTTAGGTTCATAGGTAGGTACTAGGCTATCGGCCCAAGGGCCCATACAAGCCTAGCCAAAAAATGTACCCTGGCTTTCGCCACCCAATAAATTTATTTTCCTGTGCCCCTGTCGAGCAGAGCCACAGAAGTGATCCCCGGGGTGAATTTCCCATTTCCCATCCAATCATCAAGATTTTTCTTGAGTGCTACTGAGGAGCTTTGTTTGATATAGATAGGTAGTTTGTTCCAGAGTATGGGAAGTCTCTGGGACAGGAATCTATCCCTCCAGCATGTTCTGTGTATTGTGGTGACAAGGTTTAGGTCCCTAGAGCGTGTAGCTCGGAGGGATTGGGATTTCTTTTAAGTGGAACATGTTCAACAGCTCTGGGTTTGACATAGCTTTGTATGTTAGGCAGAGATCGCCCCTGAGTAGGCGATATGCGATTGAGTAAAGCTGTAGTTTTTTGAGGCGGTCTGCATAGGGCATCTGTTTGAGGCCAGTAATCCTCTTTGTGAAGTCTTTCCAGTTGTTGTAGATGTCTTGTGAGGTACATACCAAAAGGGGCATTGTACTCTATAATGGGTCTAATGAGTGATGAGTAGAGGGGAACAATGACCTCCCTTTTTTTTTTTTTTTTTTTTTTTTTTTTTGGATGAGAACCCTTTTGTGATGAGATGAGCCACGTAGAAGAATTTCCTGACCACTGTAGTGATGTGATTATCAAAGGAGAGACTACTGTCCCCCTGTGTCCCAAGGTCTCATCACATTTTCGGCATTCAGTAGACTACCAGCTATGTGGTAGTTCATGGGTACAGAGTTTTTACCAAAGGGGATGACAATACACTTTTTGGCATTGAGCATCAAGCCATGGCTTTGACACCAGGTATCTGTCTCAGTGAGGCCCTTTTGTAGTTTGTCCACATCGTTAGGAGTTTCGATTATGGCTCCTAGTTTGCAGTCATCTGCAAACTGTTAGCCAAAGACCTTCTGTGTTGGCCTGCACTTCAGAGAAGTAGATACCAAACAGGAGAGGACCCAGGACCCTGTGGTACTCCCACTTGTCACTGGTCTGATGTCGGATTTGGAATCCGCTACTTTCACAGTGTGGGTTCTGTCCGTGAGCCAGTTGGCAACCCATCTTGTGACATGGGGATTTATACCTAGTTTAGTGAGCTTCTCTATAATTCCAGAGTGGGGGGAGGTGTCGAAAGCCTTGGCGAGATCTAGATAAGCTGTGTAAACCATTTTACCCTCATCTATGGCTTTGGTGACTGCTTCAAAGAAGTCAATCAGGTTTAGGAGACATGATCTGCCTTTTACAAATCCAAACTGGGTAGGGTCCAGAGTTTGGAGATTACCAATGTCTTTGTTTATGAGTTCCACAATGATACGTTCCATGGCCTTTCAGACCAGGCTGGTCAGGCTAATGGGGCAGTAGTTCCCAGGGTCCGTCGTGGCTCCCCCTTTATGGAGTGGGATAACCGTCGCGGTGCGCCATTCAGTGGGTACAAAGCCTGAGGTGAGGCAATGATTGAACATGGTACTTGGGTAGGGTGCCAGTTCATTCTGTAGTTCGTGTAGAACGCAGCCTGGGATATTGTCAGGTCCCATGGATGCTGTGTTCTTGGCTTTGGAGAGTGTGTTTTTTACCTGTGCAGCCGTGATTATAGGAACTTTGCATTCTTCCGGTATAGAGATGGGCCCTCTAGGGGGAGAGGGGGGGGGGGTAAAGTTAGCACTGAAGCTATCTGCTAGGATGTTGGCAATATCAGTTGGTTCTGTATATTTAGTGCCATTGTGCTGTAACTTAGAGCAGATCTGAGTGTTCCCATTTAGATTCTTGACATAGCTATAGAATGCTTTGTGGTTGTCTTTAGAGTCAGTGGCAATTTTGTTTTCGTAACTAGCTTTGGAGGATTTTATGAGGGATCTCGGCTTCTTACTGAGGTTGACCATGGAGTTCCTCCACTCATGGGATTTTACTCAGTTTCTTTCTTCTGTTGTAGAGTTTGTTTATGGTAGGGGACCACCAGATTGGCTTCCTTTTTTTGGAGGATAACATCTTGGTTCTATTAGGGATAGCATGATCCATGCACTTGTGTAAGTGCTTATAAAGTGCATTTGTGTAGGATTCGGTAGTCATACCTCTATTGTCCGTCTGCATGGGTGTCATGAAGTTTGCCACTTCTGTCTTAAGAAGTGTGAAGTTGGCTTTGGAGAAGTTTTTTACGATGGTTTCCCTAATTGGGGCTGGGGGTGGGATGTGGATGTCTAGGCTGATTAGCTTGTGGTCGGATCTGACCAACGAGGAATTGACCTCTGGTGTGGAACACCAGTTTCCCATGTTGGTAATGACCAGGTCTAGGATATTGCTGCTTCTGGTGGGGGTGTGAAGAAGTTGATCCAAGGCGTTGGAATTTATGAATTCTAGAAAACGTTGAGCAAAAGAGTTGGTACATGAGTAGTTTTCCCAGTTAATGGTGGGGTAGTTGAAATCGCCCATTATTAGGGTGTTGAGTTGTACCCTAATACTTTCCAGTGAATCAAGAAATGAGGAGTGTGAATCCTGGGGCATGGTGGGGGGGGGGGTCTGTAGGAAGCTACAATTTGGATTGCGGTCTTGCCCAGAGTTAGTTGCACTTGGATAATATCGGATGCATTATGCTGTGCAACTAGCCTGGAGGTGTGGACATCCTTAATGAATATGGACACGCCTCCGCCTTTAGTGCTTCTTTCTGGGTTAGGTGGCCGAAAGGTGTGGTCTGAATTGAAGCCTGGTAATGCAGGGGTGCTCTCTGGAGCTTTGAACCAGGTCTCTGTCACTGCACAGATGTCAATGTTCTCCATTTTAAGGAGTGCCTCGAGTGAGTGCATTTTGAGGTTTAGACTTCTAGCATTGAGTAGCATTACCCTCAGATTTTGCTTACTTGTACCTGTTACGGTGGTGAATTTGTCATTTGAACCTTGCCTAAAAAAGGCACTATAGGGTTGGCAAGAGCCTTAGCCAGGATCTGGAATCCTAAGGGCGACAGGTGCAGGCCATCTCTGGCAAAGCATCGTGGACTGTTGATCATGTCGTCCCAGGCAAACAAATACTGGATCCCCTTAGAATGACACCAGAAGCTTAGCCAATTGTTGAAGTCAATCATTTTGTCCTTGTACTGTGGTATCATTCTGGGTGATGGCAGGATGCTACTCAGGGTTAGGGTCATACCTGCCTGGGATACAAGATCGGAGAGCTTCTCCATGTTGCTTTTCATATAGTCCAGCGAGGTACGTCTCAGGTCATTCACACCAACATGGACAATGACAGTGTCATATTTGTACTCATTGTGGAGTGACCTGAGTGCATGCGTTATATGGCGGATCCTGGCAGCTGACAGTAACTTTCTCCTTTAGTCTAGTGAGTGGAACATCAGTGTGCCTGACTATAGAGTCACCTATGACTAGAGTGTTGGGTACGTTGTTATGCCTTATGGGCTGTGGTTGAGTGGCACACTGAGTTTGTGGGCTATGTGTCATTTGGGTTGTGGTGGGGGGTGGAGTTTGCTTGAGTTTATGCTTTGGATGTCCCTGATGCTTGGGCAGGTTTTTGAGAGCCTCCGCGAATGTAGGTGTGTATTTTGTGTTTCTGTGTGTGTGTGTTTTGGTGGTGTAGGTTTTGAGAGACTATGTGATGAGTGTGGTGTGGTGCAAGTGTTTACCTTCTTCTCTTGACTGTCTAGTCCAGTCTTGGGTGAAGAGAGCTTTGCTTCCAGTTTGGCTATATAAGTGCATCTCTCACAGGTTGTAGTGTTGGGTGTTAGGAGGAGAGGGTTGTCTGTGTACATGAGGTAATTGCTGCATTGCCCCAAGATGCCCAGATTCATCAGGTAGACAGGAGAAATCACTGGGAGCTGACCCTTAGACATGCCTGGATAAGTGCTTTTTTATTAAGTACTAAAAACTGCTTTCCACTAGACAAGTGAGGAGAGTTGATGCTGTAGTAATTTGCAGCTTATGTAGTGCTTACAATGAGTTTTGAACAAGTGCTGAGTTCAAAGAAACAGATTTGAGTGCTGAAACTAGAAAACTGGCTAGTTATAAGAAACAAAACTAAGCTAGAAGGCTTCCCTCCAAGACAGAAGGGCTTGGGGGCTCAGAAGCCTACAAAAAGTCTAGACCACTTAACAGGAAAGGCAGGAAACAAGCTTACATTTTTTTTTTGTTCTTTTTCCCAGATGCTTTCTTTGTACACAGTAGTAGGAGTGCCTGAAATCAGAATATGATCTCACTGCACTCCGTTGAGTGAGCAAATGAGATGGGCCCAGAAGGATTATCCAAACACAAATTCACAAGAGGGGCGGGCAGTTTCAAAGCCACTAAGATTAACACCAAAACAGAAACAGGGTGGGTGGGAAAACTAACTGAAGAACAGAGTCAAAACTTCCAGTTCAGTTAATAATCATGCAACACAGTTAAATCAGTTTAAATACGGTCTTACCACAGAATCGCAGGGTACTATGGGAAAGGAAGGGGAAAAATCAAATGCAGTCATGGAAGTATCGGATAACACTATAAAGCAATTAAGACCAGAAATGTCGCTGTTAAAGTACAGAAGGGGGGAGTAGATCATCAAAAATACAGACCAGGATCTATTGTACACTGTTGCAAATAATTAGTATATCACCACAGGCAGAAAAACTTAGATGTGCAATAAAGAAAGTACAAAAATATGCAATTTGATTATCCAAAAAAAATTAGTAGAGAATTGGGGAAACAAGGCAAAAGGAATAGAAACACCACCAAAAATGAAGGCATAGACACATTTTGGAGAAATATCTATGAAGGTTCTGTGAAATATAACTGATGTTGAATGGATAGAAGTAGTAAAAGAAAAGTTCAAATGTACAGGATATGAAATGGGATGAAATAACCAGAGAAATTGAAACAAAATTAAAAAAAAAGCTAACTGGAAAACACCAGGCCTGGCCAGATGCAGTAACCATTTTTGGGATAAAAGTATTAAGTCACAGCCTGCTAGCGAACCACAAACATGTCCCTAGACTCACATGCCAACTTCCTGAGCACCCTGGAATCTATCGAGGTCCAACCCAGTACTCGCATACTGGGTGACTTCAACTACCCTTCCATCAACTGGGAAAAGTATTCAAGTACCAATGTGCAGGCCCAACACTTTCTGGAATTTATCAATTCCAATGCCCTGGACCAGCTCATTCTGACCCCCCCCCCCCCAAGTAGAGGAAGCTACATCCACGACCTGGTTATTACCAACATGGGAGACCTTTGCTCCACACCTGCAGTCAGTTCCTCCCTGGTTAAATCTGACCACAAACTGATTACCATGGAAATCTCCATCTCACCTACACCTCCTGGTAAGGTGACCACCTTGAAAAACTTCTCTAAAGCGGACTTTGAGCTTCTAAAAGCAGAGGTGGCTAACTTCACGGCACCCATGCCAAAGGAAAATGGCTCCATGACTGGCAAATCATACACCAATGCTCTATACATGCATTTACACAAATGTATGGACCTTGCCATATCAAATAGAGCTAAGACGCTCTCCTCCAAAAAAAGGAAGCCAATCTGGTGGTCCCCAGCCATCAAATTCCACAACAGAAGGAAGAAACTGTTGCAGAAAAAAATGAAGTTACAAGACTGGAAAACCTCCCTTATCAGTCTCAACAAAAAGCTGAGATCCCTGATCAAATCCTCTTTAAAAAAAAAAAAAAAAAAAAAAAAAAAAAACGGCTACAAAGGCAGGATTGCGGCGGACACCAAAAACTACCACAAAACCTCAAAGGCAATACCCAGGTTTGCTCTGAGTTATTGCACAATGGCACCTCCTGTACTGAGCCAACAGATGTAGCCAACGTACTGGCCGACAGATTCAGTGCCAACTTTACCCCCCCCCCCCCCCCCAAGGGCCCTATCACAATACCAGATGAAAGCTTGGTACCCACCATTTCTGCAGCACAGGTAAAAGCTGCATTGTCCAAAACCAAGAGTACAGCATCCATGGGACCTGGTAATATCCCTGGCTGCATCCTACATGAGCTACAAAACGAACTGGCACCACATCTATGTGCCCTGTTCAATCATAGCCTTACCTCAGGCTATGTACCTAACAATTGGCGCACTGCTACAGTCATCCCGCTTCATAAAGAGAGAGCAACTACAGATGCTGGGAACTATCGCCCCATTAGCCTGACAAGCCTGGTGTGCAGAACTGTGGAGCGCATCATCATGGACCTGCTTAACAAAGATATAGGCAATCTCCAAACTCTTGACCCCAGTCTGTCTGGCTTTGTCAAGGGGAGATCCTGCCTGCTGAACCTGGATGACTTCTTCGAGGCAGTCACCAAGGCTGTGGATGAGGGTAAGGTGGTGCATACAGCCTACCTCGACCTGGTCAAGGCCTTTGATACCATGACCCACTCTGGTATCATTGATGAACTCACCAAACTAGGCATCAATCCTTACATCACTATGTGGGTTGCAAATTGGCTCACAGACAGGACCCACAGAGTGCAGGTTGCGGATTCCAAGTCAGACTGTCAATCAGTCACAAGTGGAGTCCCACAGGACTCTGTCCTGGCCCCCTCTTGTTTGGCATCTTTTCAGAAGTCCAAGCTAACACAGGACATTGGCTGGCCAAGTTCGCTGATGAATGCAAGCTAGGAGTCATTATAAACTCCAAGTGATGCAGACATCCCATAAAAGGGCCTCTCTGAGACCAATGACTGATGTTGGAACCATGGCCTGATGCTTAACGACAAAATGCGTTATCCCCTTTGGAAAAAACTCTGTTCCCACGAATTACCATGTTGATGGGAGCCCACGAATTACCATGTTGATGGGAGCCCACAAATTACCATGTTGATGGGAGCCCACTGAAGAGGCCATAAGAGATCTGGATACCCAAGTCGACAGCCACCTCACCTTCGACCAACCTATTACCACTGTGGTCAGAAAGTCCTTTTACATGGCCCATCTTATTACCAAAGGTTTCACATCCAGGAAGAAATAGGTCATCATCCCTCATAGACCAGTCATAGAGTATAACGCCCCATTTGGCATGTATCTGACCAGACACCTACAACAACTAGAGAGGCCACAAAAGTACCTCACAAAAAGAATCCTAGGCCTTAAACACATGTCCTACATGGACAGTCTCAAACTTCAGCTGTTCTCAGTCTCTTATCTACTTAGAGGTGATCTCTGCTTGACTTACAAAGCTATGTCCGACCCAGCCCTACTTGAAATGCTACACCTAAAGAAATCCCAATCCGCCTGCGCCACACGCTCCAGAGATCACAACCTCATTACCACAATTAACAGAACATGCTGGAGGGACAGGTTCATCTCCCAAAGACTGCACATACTCTGGAATAAGCTTCCCATTCATGTCAAGCAGAGCACCTCACTGGCCCTCTTCAAGAGAAATCTTGACAAGTGGATGGGTAACAAGTTCACTCCAGGGATCATTCCAGTTGCACTCCTGGAGGTGGACACTGTGAACTAAAATTGGGTGGCACAGTGCCTGGGCAATTTTTTTATTAGCCTAGTACACACCTATGAACCTGTGAACATCTTTACATGAAGATTTAGCCATGAGTAAAAATTATTTATATGTGCATCCCAAGTAGACGCCAACCTGGTTAATAGGAAAAACAATACTTAGAGTGGACCTTCAAGCTGTCCTAAAAACTGCAGACCAATAACCTGCCTTCTGATGATGTGTAAACTATACATTGGAATTGATGCAGACAATTATTTAGAAGAAAATTCAATCATGACAATAGAATAAAAGGGTAACCAGTCATATGGAACAAAGGATCATTCGTTAAAAAAGCCATACTGGAGAATTATAAAAAGGGCAAGAATCTAAGTATGGCATGGATAAACTACAAAAACAATGTAAGAAACTTCTCTGTGTGGCAGATTTTCAATTCGTATATATCTAGTCACGGTAAATTAATAAGATCAGATAATGGTGGTAGAAGTAGCAAACTTAAACGCGTCCCAAATCAAAAATAATAAATAATATAATTTGAAATATTATACAGAATTACTAAGTATTAAAAAAGTAATCCAAGCAGGGTAGACTGTCTGTTTCCATTCCTTTATTAAGCACACAGACAAGGGATGCAAGTAAAACAAAAATAGCAGAATAATTAACTACAAACAAAAATTTACAGCACTCCACATTCATGGATAGGAGTGCTTGCAAATGTGCAAGATGAACCATATATTGATCAATTTACATTATAGTGACCATGAAACGGAGGCAGACCACTTTTTGCACCGAGCCATTAAAGGACAGATTATCCAAGGGAGAAAAATTCAAAGGGTGATATTCCAGGGTGAGTTTGTCACCACTGCTCTTTTGTGTTGCCCTTAACCCATTAAGCTGTCTACTTAACAGATTAGGTTATGGCTACAGTTTGGCTCTCAGAAAACTGTGTAAAAGACTTACGTTCTGTTTGAGGATGATTTCAAACTAGCTCATCCGGTGAGGAGCTGAAAGCACAACTGGAAGTGGTCAGAACTTTCTTGGATGATGTAACAGTGTCATTTGGTGTTGATAAATGTGCAAAACCAACCTTTAAAAAAATGTATGGGACAGGAATGTGATATAAAGGATCTTGGGCAGGAGGGAGTATATAAATATTTGGGAATTGATGAACAGTAAAACATTAACAAATGCGAGTAAAACTTGGGAGTATTTTAGAAGACTAAAATATAATACTGAAAACTGCTCTGACATCTGGGGAAAAAAGTCCAGTCTATAAACCAATTTGCCCTCCTTGTGTAACTTAACATTTTTAGGGTGAGTGACTGGCCCTTAAAGGTATTGGCTCAGTTGGACACGAAAACAAGAAAAATGCTTCATGCTTATAAAATGATTTTATAAAAATCAGTGTATACTAAGATTCTGTATTCCCCGTTCTGAAGGAGGTATGGGTCTGCTCAAAATTGATTACAAATAGCTCTGCAGTCGTAGCACTGCATACATATCTGCTGACCTCACAACACCCAATGTAGTGAAAATTTTAAAACATGAGGAGAACAAGTCTCAGATGATTGCCCTGCTGCTGGTGTCAAGCGGGAATGGAAATCGAACCAGAAGTAAATGAAAATCAGGCGGTAACTGAATGCGCCAAAAAAAGAGACATGAAGGATCAGGTGCAAAGGCAAGAAATGTGGAAAAATGTATAAATATAGTTGCAAATATAGAAAATTCCTGGAGCACAACCTTGTGTCAGTCCGTATTTAATGTAGGAATGGTTGAGCGGTGAATTTAAACCAAAACATGAAAGGTTTAATATTTGTGGCCCAGGATAGTGGACTTGCGTACACGTCCATTTACAGAGTCCATTGAACATGTCGGAAAAACAGACAGATGCAGGTTTTGTAAAACTGAATTCACCCATCTTGTTGCTGGTGTGATAAACTAATAGGAGGTCGGTCTGTATACTGAAAAGCATAATAATGTGGCAAGACTATTGCTTTGGGGATTGTGCAAACATTATTATAATATTTGTAGTTGAGAAGCATTAGAAACATGGGTCACAAAGCGTTATAGAAAATGAAGTTTTATAGCACATGGGGATCACCCATTAACAACAGTTCAAAAAAATAGATGTCCATGAAAAGAGGACAAAATTAGCATTTATCATTGAAATTGTTACACCCAGTGATTAGTGTCTTGAGTAGAGAGAGAGAGACTGTCATAAAATACCAGGATTTGCAGGCAGAAATGAGGGCAGTGTGGAAGGAGGATACCCAGACAGTTTATAATAGTAATAGAAACAGTAGGTCTCATAAAAAAATAGTCCTATTTAGATATATTACCTATATATATGTAACTCTGTATGAATTGCAGAACAGTGTCATTATTGGGCACATTGTGGGGACTGTAAAGAGCATTTTTGGCTAACCTCAAAAACTGAAAGAATACCAATTTCATAATCTTAAGTAATACTCCGAGTTGGGATTGAGGTCCATTCCCATGTAATTGGCCCAGCCCCCAATGCCTTATTTCTGTGGGTCTAACAACTTCATCTCCTACCCCCGTCCGATACTACCGAGGCTGGTCATGTATCCTAATGTCGTCCTGGGAGCTATTCAGTCTTCGCTTCTGTCTTGGGGGGGGTATTTGTATGCCCTACTGATTTCCTTGCTCTGCCTCCCACATTCGCTGACTGTTTGGAAACTCCCCTCTTTGAATAACCCCTTCCCCAAGAGAGTATCCTCAACAATGCCCTCCCAACAGGGATGGGCATGCCCATCCCTCCCTGCTGCTCTGTCAGTTAACCAAGCCACTAGTCTAACCTGTGTCAGATATGCCATTGTTAGGGTTTTTGTCCCTGACTATGCTGTTGGAGCAGCAAGTCTTCCAGATTTTCATCTGTAATTTAAAGATGTTTGATTTTTGATTTAACATAACTTATTTATTTATTTATTTATTTTTTAATGATTGCCTTCAAAGTCTTGAGGAGCTTAAAAGAGCATCTATTCAAATGAAGGCCAGTTCATTGCCTTGTTATGATAGAGGGGAGTGGGTAGAGAATTGGAATCGCCATTATTAAGAGCTGGCATTGTAGGGAGTCTAGATAAATTAGGCCTGATAAACTGGCTGGAGGAGTTGATTCCTGTCTGCGTTTTACTCTGGTCCCACATAGGTACAGTACTTTGTAAGTCTGTATTTTCAATATACATTTCATTTTCAGATCTACTTTATCATTCACTGAAACAAGATTGTATTAATGCAGACCATAGATACATAGATTAGTACTAGGCTAACTGTCCTCATGGGCCATTTTAAGCCTAGCCAATTACCCCTTGTGAGAATCGAACCCTGCACCTTGTGTTTCTAAGGTAAGCACCATAACCATTATGCCAACCTCCCATATGAAAGGCCATTGGAGAGGAAGTTTAAAGAAAACCCCATCTTGAAACTTCAAAAATATGTTTTGGTATTAACATCTTGATGCTCCTGTTGTACTAATGCATCAGAATTACTGTGTTCCGGATTGTATTTTAATTATTTTTAACTTTAGCTGGTCTTCACCTGGCCTGTCATATTGATATAATTTTCTTTGTATGTTTAGACCTCCCCAGCACCCCCCCTCCCCGAGCAGTTTGTATCCTTTATATTATTCATCCTAAACCATAATGTTTTTTTTTTTTTCTAATTTAAATAACGTGGCTTTCCTAGCACTGCAGTGTGGTGCCTCACAGTTAGACGTTGCACATTCGATTCTCAGAGAGTCTTCTGTGTGCCGACATGCATGAATGGGCGTTCCTTCGTTGAAGGTTGTGCGTTAGGCCCGGCAAGCCAGCACGTAAAAATCTACTGCCAATCATTAGCGGACCGGATTTCTGCTGTGGTGACCCCTAACTTGGAAAAGCCGAAAGACAGTTTAGATAACGTGGCTTTCCTGTAAGTGGTGTCCTGACTGCTTGAAGACGTCAGTTCCTTTTTCCACCGAATGACCCTTAGTTTAATTGTCATTAATTTAGTACAAATATCTTTAAACAGGTTAGCTAAAATAGCATGGTTTGATAAAATCTTCAGTTCTTACACAATTGCTCTGTATTAGTCCTCATCCTGTGTTGGACTTCGTACTTCAGTAACAGCGTTGCAGTTCATTTACGATTAGCAGTTGTTGCGTCATAGGTAGTGAGACCTGCAGTATTTTCATTTTTCAAAATGTCTTATCTAACTAACTCATCCCTATTGTTAACATGAGAGTCTAAAAGATGTTCTTCGTGTTTCACTGTTGCAGTCATTACATTTGGGTAATCTGCTGGCAGGTTGCCCTCAGTCAGCCTGATTAACAAAGTCTTGGGTCCTGCATCAGTTGCTGTCCCTTCTTTCAGGTCATCAGGGGTAAAAAAAAAAAAACATGCAGCCTATGCCATTACATTAGTCTTTCTTGCTACGCGGTGCCCGAAGTAGAAGCAGTTCGCAAGTGCCAGTCAGCAGACTCCTGAAATTTTCGTTTTTGAGTTTCAGATCCAAAGTCTTTAAATAAAAAGCTAAGTACCCCGTTGGGGAAACTTTTTCTTGCTCCTTACTGATGTCAGTAAAAGTTAATTGCATTACTTGTAGGAAGCAAGTATCTCATAAGGATTTCCATTTGTATGGTATTCTTTGCCTGGGCCCTGACCACGACGTACCTTGCTGTCTGTTATGTGCATTATTTAATCAACGCACTATTAAACGTCAGTACATTTTTGCTTCTAGATATTTTGGCTCACGCTTTAATTATCCAGAAATGTTGGTTAGCAATCAAACTACTGGAATACCTAAAAAAACGCAATGAAAATGATAGGTCGTTGAGGTCCAAAACTGCCGACGATGCTTCTCCTAAGCCAGTCGCCAGTTCACCGGTACTCGGGTGCTTTCGCAGCCCCTGATGCCCACTAATTCTGATTTGTAGGCCTCTACTGAGAGTCTGGTATGCTGCGAGATGCTTCAATTATGGAACCCGTGGATGTCTCTACCTTGGATGGGTCCGGAGCCGCTGTGCAGGCACCGGATTCTGAGGGTGTTTTCAGGCCTACAGATTTGTATATTAGACCGACGCCATCTTAAAAACTAAGACCAAAATCTTGACCTATGTCTAAAAAACAGCCTAGGCCACATGTGCAGGCCCCTATGCCCAAGAAACAAATGATCAAAATGGCTAAAGATTTAATTACTCTGATCAGGGGTAGTCAACCCCCCCCCCCCCCTTCTAAGAGGCCTAGGCAAGACATTGACTATTAATCTTCTGAGCAGGATTCTTTTTTTTCTGATTCTTCTAATGAACAGGAATTGTCTATACCTACTTATGAGGACTCTGATGCAGAAGATTCCATTCCTTCTGCTTCTCCCCCTGAGGATTTTTCTTTTGGGGAAACTTTACATACCTTAAGGGAACATTTCCACTGGGAAAGTCAGGATTTTTCTTAATCTAAAAATAGACTTAGGGATTTTCTTCTTCCTCAGCATGGGCCTTTGGCTATACCTCCTGTTCTAGACGTTGTTGATATTTTTTCAGAATCTAGTATGGCTCCTGATTCTCTGCCTCCGGCTCCTTGTAAGCCAGACAGATACTACAGGGTTCCTGACTCCCACAAATTCCTTTTCAAAAATCCTGTTGTGGATCCTGAAACCATTTCTCAGGGTCCCAGTGGCATTAAGGCTTCTACTGCTAAAAATCCTACCCCTTCTGATAGAGATTCCAGGGCGCTGGATAGATGGGGTAAGAAGGTTTGCACTTCTGCAACTTTGGCAATCGGGGCCTTTAAACTGTCAATTTCATACGCTAAAATGTCAACAGCATATTGTGGGACTGCTTAAACAGAAAATGATGTTAAATTTCTGACCGTGTGGAAAATAAAGATTTACAGGATCTATTGCATTCATATGAACAAGTTGGAAAACCTACATTGCAATGTGGTTTTGATTCTTTGGAGGCCTCTTGCAGGGCTGCTGTAACTGGGTCTGTGCTAAGAAGGCATGCTTGGCTTAGAGTAAACTCTGCCTGATCATGTTAAAGCAAAATTGTTAGATGCTCCTTCACAACAGGACCGTCTCTTTTTGGTAATAAGGCTGAAGAAGTTCTAAAAAAGATGGAAGATAAAGCTAAATCTATGCAAACTGTGAAATATTTCTTACAAGTGCAGCCTTCAAGATTTAGTAGGCACTGGCCTACTAAGAACTGGTCCTTCCCAGTTCCTTCGAGAGCCACTCAAGTCAAACCCAGACATTCCAAAGGCACCAGGTTTCAGTCCCAACGGACTTTCAGAACAAAACAATGGGGTGCCTCCTCTTCCAAATCTGGAAACAACAAGACACCTCCCTATGGTAAGCAGTCTCAGTGACTTGGCTTTACACTTACCAAGCACATTTTTAGCTGCCCCTTTGGGGGGGAAAACTGGCTCTTCATGCAAGAAACTGGCAACTTATAACCCAGGACAAATGGGTTTTAAATATAGTATCCCAGGGATACAGATTTCACTTCCATATGTTGCCAATTCCAAACGGATGGCCAGACCTGCCCCTAAATCAGTGGGCAGAGGCCCAGAAACAAGTACTTTCCATCATGAGGGGGCTATTCAGCTAGTACCAGAAGAGGAAAGGGGCCAAGGTTTCTATTAAAGATTTTTCCTGGTACCCAGAAAAGACCAATCATGGTGTCCAATTCTGGACTTTACTCTAAACACCTTTCTGGACATCCCAAAATTCAAGATGCTGACTCTTCACCAGATGCCTGGTTGGCAACTCTAGATTTAAGAGGCTTACCTGCATATCCCAATCAGGGAATTTGCAGAAGATACCTCCGTTTCAAAGCAGGCTACTTACATTACCAGTTCTCTGCACTGCTCTTTGGCTTATCTACTGTGCCCAGGGTCTTTACAAAGTGCCTAGCTCCTGTAATTGCATTTTGCAGGCAAAGAAATATTCAAATATATCCATACCTGGACGATTGTCTAATTCGGGCAGAAAACAGACATTCTTCTAAAACTTCTGGCGTTTGTAAAAAGGGTTCTAACTTGTCTAGGGTACACTATAAACGAAAAGAAATCTCAGCTGGTACCCTCTCAAAAAATTACATTCCTGGGTGCAAGCTTTAATACAACTGCCCAGATGTCTTTCCTTAGGCCAAAAAAGAAAAGTCATTTGGTGACTTACTTCAAAACAGGTGGCCACAAAAAACCCTGCTATCTGCAAGACAAATTCTGCAAGCCTTGGGCTTCATGGCCTCCTGCATTCTTCTAATTCCATATGCAAGACTGCATATGAGGAAACTTCAGTGGTACTTTAAAAAGTTTATGGAGTCAACATTGTCACAGCCTGGAAACAATGAATGATTCCTATCATACCTTGCCTGCAACTAGAGTTCCTATGTTGGGAAGAGGCCTGCCACCAAAACGGGACTGTCATTCACACCACCCCCTGCCACCCAAACCCTAACTACAAACGCATCATACTATGCTTGGGGTGCTCATCTGGCAGGGAAGTGCATTCAGGGCAAATGGAGCCCAAATCAAATGCACCTTCATGTCAATCAAAAAGAAATGCTAGCTGTACAGAATGCACTGACAGCCTTCAAGGACTACCTTCATCCAGGACTATTTCTGATAGATGGACAACACCACGGTTATGTGGTACATAAACAAGCAGGGGGGTGCATACTCCTACCCCCTTTGCAGACTAGCCATGGCATTGTGGAGCACGGCCTTGACCTATCAAGTACAACTACAAGCTCAATTCCTGCCAGGAAAGCTGAATACTCTGCAGACAAACTAAGCAGAAATCTCATGGGCCCTCATGAATGGAAACTGGAACCACAGATTTTCAACATTTTGACACTCAAATGGGGGAGCCCAGGCATAGTTCTGGGGTGAAGCAAAAAGATCTATCAGCTGGACAAATTTTGCACAAGAACTCATCACAAAAAAGCCTGGAAAGTGGATGCTGTGTCCTTCAGCTGGAAAAACCTATCAGTCTATGCCTTTTCCCCCCTTTGCTCTCCAAAGTTCTACTAAAAGTCAAACAGGACAAACCAAAAATGATTTTGATTGCTCCAGACTGACCTCGCCAACACTGGTACCCACTCCTGCGCAGTGTCAAACCTTCCACCGTGGTACCTGCCTCGGACACCTTACTGTCTCAGCAGGACAGCCAAACTCTGCACACTCCGCTCCAAACTTTGAATATTGCAGCGTGGCTAATCACCTAAATTCACCCTTAGCATCCCTCAGCAAACCTGTGCTGGATGTCATTTTGGAGGCGAGAAGACCTAGTACTAGAAAATCTTATGCTGACAAATGGAAAAGATTCTGTGCCTGGAATCCATCTCAAGGGATAAGCACAGCAGTGCCCAACATTCTTCAGATTTTGCAATACTTAACTGAGATGCTTCACAAGGGCCTGTCCTTTTTCTTCCATAAAAATCCATGCCTCAGCCATTTCAGCTCATTACAACGCAGAACCTCCCCTCTTCTCTCATCCTCTGCTAAAGCAGTATCTCAGAGGGGCCAAAAACTTAAGACCACCCAGGAGAGCTCCAACCCCTGCCTGAGACCTCAGTTTTGTATTGGAGAAGCTCACTCTCCCTCCTTTTGAGCTAGCTGCTACTGTGGACTTAAAATGTCTCTCCTGGAAAACAGCTTTCCTTTTAGCAGTCACTTCAGCTAGAAGGATTTCTGAATTACAGGCTCTTATGGCAGTGGAGCCTTTCATCATTTTTCATGCGGACAGGGTATCTCTCGGGACCAGTCTATCCTTTATGCCCCAAGGTGGTATCCAGTGTGGCTCTTAATCAGACCATTCATTTGCCAACTTTCTTTCCTAATCCACAGAACAAGGGGGAGCGGTTTCTGCATTCATTGGATGTACACAGACAACTTTAGATTTTACTTAAACATAACTAAATCTCAAAGAAAATCTGAACTGCTGGTAGCATTTGCTGCAAGGGCAGAGGGAAAGGCTATTTCAAAGCAAACCATTTCCAAATGAATAAGTCATTGTATTCGTTTCTGCTATAAGCACCATGGAAAAACTATCCCCCAGTGGATCAGATCCCATTCCACCAGGGCTGCATCTACTTCAACAGCCTTTCTCAGAGGTGTTCTTACCAGGGACATTCTAGAAGCCGCTACCTGGAGCTCAGTTCATACTTTCACCAAACATTACCATTTGCCACTTTTCTCTAAATCCAGAGCTGGCTTTGCCACTGCTGTCCTGCAGGGCCTTATAGCTGGTCCTAATGCTGTATAATTCCCTCCACCCAGCCATAGCTTTGGGAATCTACCAAAGTGCAATGACTGCAACAGTGAAACACAGAGAACATAGTGCAGTTGTGTACACTTACCATAAATGTAGATGTTAGAGTGTATTCACTGTTGCAGTCCTGGTTACCCTTCCTCCAGCCCCCTATTTTTCTCTGGCTATACCTCTACTTTCTTTCACTATGCTTAAAAGCCCTTTTGGTGTGTGTGCTTTTGGTTGGAGGTATATTGTGTGTTTAATTTTATTTGCTCCCTGTTTGGGGGGCCCCTGACATTTGGGGCAAGAAAAACTGATGTAATGGCGTCTGCTGCATATTTTATACCCCTGACTTCATGGAAGAAGGGACAGCAACCGACGCAGGACCCAAGACTTTGTTAATCAGGCCGACTGAGGGCAGCCTGCCAGCAGATTACCCAAATGTAAGGACTGTAACAGTGAATACACTCTAACATCTACATTTATGGTAAGTGTACACAACTGTACTTTCTTTGGGGAGGATTTCACTATGTCCTTTTCAGGATGTAAAACTCTTGTTGCTAACACCTAAGCACTACAGATGCTTTGTAGCCAAGGTCACGAGGTTGAGACCTATTCCTTTCCGAAACAGTGTGAGGTTTTATAGGCAGTAAAAAAAAATGTTGGGACCTTTGTGATCTGTCAGGAAGAAATGGCAGCAGAAAAATGGAAAAGGCAGTAAAGCTTTTCTGCACGCAAAAAAACATCTAAATAATTGTAAATATGTAACTACATTGGGGGTTGGAGTGTTGCTTTACGAACAGGCGTAAGATCCTGAAAATTGACTAATGTTTAAAAATCCTGATAATTCCAAGCTAACATTTAGTGTATTAGGACAAAGGAACTTCAATTTACTCAACAGATAATGACAGAATAGAAGTTTCTCTGAAGTGGGCCACAGTTGCCAGGGTGTTTTTTCACAGGTAGGAATTGGGGATTTGCTTGAACATATAAATTGTATAGGGTTTACCTGAAAGAAAGCATCTTCCATGGAGTGGGGAAGAAATTCTTTTAGCACAACTAGGAATTGTTTAAAATGATGTAATGTTTATCTCCTTTCTTGGAGTATGTTACAGCTGATGAGAAGAACATCCAGTAGCAAGGTAAAAAAAAAAATGTTCTTTTTTGTGTGTGTTTTTGTATTAGGTGATGAGGCTGTATTGTGATACCTGTGCAGTACCTGTTTGCAGCGAATGCACATTGGGCAAGCACACTGGACATAGTTTTGGGTACTTACAAGATGCTGTTGAAGACTCCAAGGCAGTCACCCTACAGTTACTTGCCGAAGCTCATGAAGGACGCCAAGCAATCAAGGTATGTGTCCTGCAGACAGGCTGCCCAGTGGATCATGTGAGCCGCTACTGTGACTTTAGTAGAACAGTTGGGTTCTGTGGTCCGGCTGTATGCAGTGATCATGAAATGTGGTACAGCATGTGTTTTTTGTTTGTTTTTTTTGGTTGTTTTTTTTTTTTTTTTTGGTAAACTGCATACATAATGGTAAGTGATCTAGACAGAGTTTTCTTAGTGGTCATCACATTCAAATGGGAGGTAGAGAGCAGTAAGCTTGTTAGGCAGGAAGAACTCTGTAGTTATTAAGTTGTGAACTTTGAAGTGATTTCATTCTGAAGGTGATAAAAGTGATCGCTGAGGTTTGGTTGAATAGGACATCGTATAGTGGAGGTGAGGTGCCAGCATTGATGACTATATTCTGATGTAATGGCAGCAGTAAGATGATGCAAACAACACAGGTGCAGCGCATTAAAAGTGACACATAACCAAAAAACAAATAACTCCCCAAATCAAGGGGCCCAAAGGCTAAAATCCACTCTTTATTAAAACGTAAACAATAAAAGTGTGTAAATGTTGAGCGTTTTCATCCTAAATATGAGACTTCATCAGAATACAAACAGCACTATCCAGACTACCCTTAAATACCTACTTCCATGCTCATAATTAAAACAAATTAAAGTTAAACAGGGTGCATAGTATTAAATTAAACCAAAACATTAAATATTTAACCCTATGCCTTCCATAAGTTGCTTTGCTTTAATTGCGTCACTCTACATCCACAGAACTATTTTGTAGTATTAAAAATAAAAACATTTTTATATATATTTAAAAACACCTAAAACTACTTCTCCTTCAAATGTAATTCTTAATTGTTCAAGCCATTTCCCTTTACTTTTTCTGTATCTGTAATTGCCAGCCTTTATTTTTAAAATTGGTACAATAGATATAGAATCCTCTACACCAGGTGGAACCATTGCAGCCAACCTAAGCTGCCAATGAAGTTTTTTTTATTGCTTAAGCCCCCCCCACCGAAGATAAACGTTGATCTGGTCTATTACTCCAAACACAAATTTTCTAAAATTACCGCACTCGAGAGAATGTTTGTGCAGTGCATTGTTCCTTTGTCATATACATGTTCATAAATTCCTGTTTTTAATGCACGTTCAGTTTTTCCACTGTAGTAACTTGTACAATTTTCACATTTAGCCAAGTATACTGTTCTACTGGTGGCACGGTTACCTTTCAGAAAAACAATTCTGTTATTCATTACGTTGTCTAAAATTTCGTTTGCTTTAATAATGAAGGAACATTGATTGCAACAACCACACGCAACAGTACCTTGTTTAACTTTTAAGAAACTAATTTGTTTTAATTGAGCATGGAAGTAGATCTTTATGGGTAGTTTGGATAGTGTTTTGTATTCTGATGAAGTCCCCTGTTGGGACGAAAGAGCCCAATATTTACACATTTTTATTGTTTGTTTTAATAGAGTGGATTTTAGCCTTTGGAACCCTTGTTTTGGTGTTTGTTTTTAGCAGTGAGAAAATGACAGTTGACTTGCCTGGGAATTAATTGAAATTGTGTATGCATGTGAGTCTGAAGGATCTGTAACCTGAAAAAGGTTTGATTCATGGGGTACATAAAAAGAACATCTGCATATGTGTTTTTTTTTTTTTGTTTTGTTTTTTTAAGATGGTGATCTGTTAAGTTAAAAAAAAAATATATATATATATATATATATATATTAGAATTTTTATTTATTTTGCCCTCTTGTTTGTCTCACAGTAGGCTAGCAGCTTCTTTTCAGGGGATACCCAAAGTGGTACTCGTATTGACCAGGAGAAGCTTGGCTAAGGCTACCGGGGAACTCTTAACCACCCTTTTCAGTAAGGACCATGAGATCTTTTACATCCACACGACCTTACCTCAGCTTGGGTAAATGAGGCCTCAATTTATTATGCTGTCCAAAGGACTGTGGATGCCCTGTAAAATGCAGCAGTTTGTGTTTCTGGCATTTGCTGTTATCAAAGCTGGTTGTAGGAGATGTTTTAACTCCTGTACTGAGCATACATTGAAGATGATGCAAGAAGGTAGATGGAAGAGTAGCACATGAGTGTTTTCACACTTAATGTGTGTTATTTTTCTGTTTAACTGTTTATAAAAATAGGTATGCTACTGCGAATAAATGTCCTTAAGCATAGGTGAATATTAACTCAAATAAAATTACATAAATAGTGCAAAGGACGACACGGCAGCCGGCGTAAAACAAATTAGAAAAAATTTTAATGGTATGATGAGCGCTTTCGCACCCAGGAAATGGTGTTTCTTCAGACCGTTTAAAAAAAAAAAAAAAAAAAAAAAAAAAAAGTACAACATTGAAATACAAAGACTAATGCTCTTCTAAATGGTCTGAAGAAGCACCATTTCTTGGGTGCGAAAGCACTTACCATACCATTAAAGTTTGTATATTTATTTTACGCTGGCTGCCGTGTCATCCTTTGCACAATTTATGTAATTTTGTTTTATTCTTTTAAAACACCTTTATTGAATGATCACTTGTGACAAAGGCAAATTAACATTTTATATAAAAGTAATCAAACTGTATTAATAAGTTTACATTTACAACCATTATACTTCACATATATTGCTATATATCATATATAAACCTAAGCAACATATTTTTTAAACAAGATACATCTTTATTAAACCATAACGTATGACATAGGCAATCGTACATTTATATAAGTGAAAACAAACCACACCTGCACAATCCTGTTTGCAAGCATTTTACGTTACAAACCATACTGCCACACTCCCAGTTGCAAACATTATACATCACTTGTAATCTACCCAATCATTTTCAGTCAGACGTTACATAGCTCATTTGTCTTGCCTTCTTTTAAACCTCATTCCTCGCTTTATGTATTCCCACAATTCACATTTTTTCCTATGTAGTTTGCTCCTACCCTTTTCTGAGGCTCTCCATTCCATATCTTTGTTACTGTATTCACTACTTCCAGTAAAGTTGGTTTATATTTTGATTTCCATTTTCTAATTACTGTTTTGGCAGCCACAGTAATTAGACACAGCAAGGCCTTACCATGTCTAGGCAATTGCGATTCTGTATCATAGCTCAGAAAAATCATCTCCCTCGTCACACCAATGTGCCCTCTCAGCATCTCTGACTGTGCGTGCATCCCACAGGGAATCTTTAAAGTGTGCTAAATCACTGCACTCCTACAAAATATGATGTTCATCGTGCATACAGCTGCAGTCATAACAGATGGGTTTTCCTGCCGTCAGGCGGGTCCTCGGTCGGCCAAATTCCAAAGTCTAGGTCCGGCGTCGGATGTCGTCGCTTCTTCCCTGACGTCAGTGCGACAGGGGTATAAAAGAACTAGCCAACGCCATTTTCTTCAGTCTTTCTTGCCGCGCGGTGCCCGAAGCAGAAGCAGTTCGCAAGTGCCGGTCGGCCAGCTCCTGAGATTACGAATTTTTGAACCGAAGTCTTCTTGAAAGCTAAGCACCCCATTGGGGAAACTTTTCTTGCCTCAGACCGATGTCAGACAAAGTTAATAATTGCATTTCATGTGGGAAGCAAATACCGCATAAGGATTTCCATTCCTTCTGCATTTCTTGCTTAGGCCCGGACCACAACGCCTCGGCCTGTCGTTTTTGTGCTACATTCAACAGACACACTATTAAGCATCGGGCGGAGTTCGCCCAACACTATTTTGGCAAAAAGTTTAATTGCATTATGTCGTCAGATACTCCGACTCCAGTTTTGAGCAAAAGACGCAAAGATAAGGACCGACATACGAGGTCCGCGACTTCTACCGACACCACACTAAAGCCGACTACAGGTGCTCCGGTTCTCAGCGAGGCGCCTACGCAGCCCCTGACTACCGATGACACTTCATTAGTGGTGTCTTCTGTGCCCGAGGTCGCAGGCTCTTTGGCCCACACTCCGACTACAGATACCGAAGCCACTCTTGGCGGGGAAACTCAGAGTTTAGACAGGCCTGCCACCTCTCAAGGTGTCTTCAGGCCTTCTTCTTTTTCCGTTAAGGCTTTCACTAAATCTAAAGCAGCCATGCATACTAAAAGACAAGCTCCACAGGGACCCTCTCAAGGCCCCATGCCTAAAAAGCAGATGCTCAAAATGGCTGAGGATTTGATTACTCTTATCAGGGGTCTCAACCCCCCTCGGACAAAAGGCCCAGAGTGGAGGAAGAATACCCTTTCTCGGACCAGGCCTCCATTACTTCAGAACATTCTGAAGACCAGCAACAATCTTACTCCCCTTTTGAAGATTCTGATGCAGAAGAGTCCATTCCCTCTGCCCCCCCCCCCCCCGAGGACTACTCTTTTGGGGAAACCTTGCATACCTTGAGGGACACTTCCACTGGGAAGGCCAAGATTACTCAGACTCCAAGAAAAGGCTCAGGGATTTCCTCTTGCTCCCTCAGCACAGGCCTCTGGCTATCCCTCCTGTCTTAGACATACTAGATGATGTGTATTCAGAGGCCAGCCTTAACCCAGATTCCTTACCTCCAGCTCCAGTCAAGCCTGACGGGTATTACCGGGTTCCTGATTCACACCAATTTCTATACAAAAGCCATGCTGCTGACCCAGAAACTATTTCACAGGGTCCCAAGGGAATTGAGGCCTCCACTGCCAAAAATCCATTACCTTCAGAGAGATTCCAGAGCTTTAGAAAGGTGGGGGGAAAAGGTATACACCTTGGCCACCTTAACCATGAGTTCATTAAACTGTCAGTTCCATATGTTAAAGTATCAACAGTTTTTATTATCTCAGTTGAAAAGCAAAATGTCACAACCTGAACAACCAGATTTGAAAGAGTTGCAGGATTTGTTGCATAGTGCAGAGTAAGTGGGTAAACGTACCTTGCAATGTGGTTTTGATGCTTTAGAGGCCTCATGTAGAGCTGCTGTTACAGGATCAGTCATACGTAGACACGCTTGGCTCAAAGAGCAAACCTTACCAGATCATGTCAAAGCTAAATTACTAGATGCACCTCTTCAAAAAGATGTATTGTTTGGTGTTAAAGCTGAGGAGGTATTAAAGAAAATGGAGGAAAAGGCAAAATCAATGCAAACAGTGCAAGATTTCCTACAGGTACAACCTCCACCTTTCAGTAGAAATTGGCCTTCAAAAAATTGGTCCTTTCCAGCCAGGGACAGACCTCAAAGAGGTAGATACAGGCGCCCGAGGGGTAGAGGGCAATCTCAAGGATCATTTAGAGGCAGACAATGGCAAGCACCTACACCAAGAGGTGGTGAGGATAGTTCACAGCCATTCAGAAAGCAGAACCAATGACTTTCCCCTTTGCATGCCAAGCAAGGCTCAATTGGCAGCACCTTTAGGCGGAAAACTGGTGTTATTTTCGAAAATTTGGCATATTGTCACAAAAGACAAATGGATCCTGGACATTATAGACAGAGGCTACAGATTCCATTTTCACACCCTTCCAAAAATGAGAGGCATGCCAAACCTGCCACACAATCAAAGGGCAGAGGCACGAAAACAAATTTCAGATCTCATGGACATGAAAGCTATTCAAGAGGTACCTGCACAAGAACAGGGTCAAGGTTTTTATTCCAGACTATTCCTGGTACCAAGGAAGGGCAAAGATTGGAGACCTATTTTGGACCTATCCATCCTAAACACATATTTACTCGTACCAAAATTCAAGATGCTCACATTACAGCAGCTTCTTCCCATGCTGGGCAAGGAGTCTTGGCTGGTAACATTGGACCTCAAGGAGGCATACCTGCATGTCCCAATCAGACAAGATTGCAGAAGATACCTCCGATTTCTTGCAGGTTCAACCCATTATCAATTCTCTGCATTGCCCTTTGGCTTATCTACTGCGCCCAGAGTGTTCACAAAATGCCTGGCATCAGTAATTGCCTTCTGCAGACTTCAAGGGATACAAATATACCCATATTTGGACGACTGCCTGATCCAAGCGGACAGCAAACACATGCTTCTGAAACACCTGGCGTTTGTAATAATGTTGTTGAATTCTCTGGGATACACAGTCAACAAAAAGAAATCAAAACTAATACCCTCTCAAACAATTTTCCTGGGTGCCAGCTTGAATACAAACACCCAGATGGCCTACCTCATGCCAGAGAAACAAGGACAACTAACTCAATACTTCAGAAAACTGGCAACCTTCACCAGGCTGACTGCAAGGAAAATCCTGCAGGCTCTGGGATTCATGGCATCTTGCATCCTGCTAATCCCATGTGCAAAGCTGCATATGAGGAAACTTCAGTGGTACCCGTCTCAACACAGCCACAGTTTGGAAACAATTATACCACTGATTCCATGTCTTCAAAAGGAATTTCTGTGGTGGGCTCAAGCATGCCAAAGAAACATAGGTCTCCCATTCTGCAAGCCTCAAGCAAATCAAGTCATCACAACAGACGCCTCGGACTACGCCTGGGGGGCGCACATGACAGATCGGTGCATTCAGGGCAAATGGTCCCAAAAAGAAAAGCACCTACACATCAATCAAAAGGAAGTGCTAGCAGTAATAAATGCTATTATGGCTTTCAAAGACCTACTGCATCCAGGCCAACTATTGATAAGGACAGACAACACCACAGTGATGTGGTACATAAACAAACAGGGAGGAACCCATTCATATCCCCTATGCAGGCTAGCCATGTCTCTTTGGAACATGGCTCTGGAATTACAAATCCAACTTCAAGCACAGTTCCTGCCAGGCAAGGAAAACATGCTGGCAGATAAGCAGAAATATGACAGATCCACACGAATGGAATTTGCATCCTCAAGTTTTTACAAAAATAATTCAAGCATGGGGAAGGCCGGACATAGATCTCTTTGCCACCCACAGAAATTACCAATTGACAAAATTCTGCTCAAGGACCTTTCATCCACAGGCCTGGAAAGTGGACGCACTCTCTTCCAGTTGGACAACAATGACAGTTTATGCCTTTCCACCTCTTCCTCTGCTGCCCAAAGTTCTATTAATAACCAGAGCAGACAGACCAAAGATGATTCTCATTGCTCCAGACTGGCCAAGACAACACTGGTACCCACTCCTGAGGAGCCTGACTCATTCCCCACCATGGATCCTGCCTCTAATGCCTCTTCTACTGACTCAGCACAACTTCAAAACTCTTCACAGTCAGCTGAAAACACTCAGTCTAGCCGCATGGAGGATTCCTTAAATTCACAACAGACCCTACTCTTCAAGGAGGTGCAGGATGTCATTTTGGAGGCCAGAAGGCCTTCTACTAGAAAAGCCTACTCCGCAAAATGGAAACTGTTTTATGCCTGGAATCAGAAAAAGGGTCAGAATCCTGGAATACTGAATCTACCTCAAATATTACAGTACCTAGCTGAGATGCTAAGCAGTGGACTTTCATTCTCCTCCATCAAAATCCATGCCTCAGCCATTTCTGCAGAATATAACACTGATCCTCCTTTATTCTCTCACCCTCTCTTAAGACAGTTCCTCAGAGGGGCTAAGAATATAAACCCCCCAAGGAAGCAACCCGTACCTGCTTGGGACCTCAATTTCATCCTGGAAAAATTGACCCTGCCTCCCTTTGAGCCTGCTGCTTCAACAGAACTGCAATACTTGTCATGGTAAACAGCCTTCCTTCTGGCTATCACCTCAGCACACAGGGTTTTGGAACTACAAGCCCTCATGGCTGTGCAGCCTTTCATCGTTTTCCATCAGGACAGAGTTTCCTTATGAACCAACCCTTCATTTATGCCAAAGGTAGTATCCAGGGTAGCCTTGAATCAGGCTATCCACCTACGTACCTTTTACCCTAATCCACAAAACAAAGGGGAGAGACTACTACATTCCTTGGACATTCACAGACAGCTTCGTTATTATTTAGACAGAACAAAGCCTTTCAGAAAATCAGAGCAACTCTGTGTCCTATGCTACAGGTGCTCAAGGGAAGCCTATTTCCAAACAGACAATCTGAAGATGATGGATAGCCCACTGCATACGCTTTTGTTACTCTCTTCATGGTAAGACCGTACCTACAGGCATCAGATCTCACTCCACAAGGGCCACCGCTACCTCTACAGCTTTCCTCAGGGGGGTTCCTACCAAAAATATTTTGGAAGCAGCCACTTGGAGTTCTGTACATACTTTCTCCAAGCATACTTTCTCCAAGCACGATCACCTACCATTATACTCCAAATCTAGAGCGGGCTTTGCCACTGCAGTCTTGCAAGGCATCCTGGCTCCTAGTTCCTTTTAGTGTCTACCACCCCTTTTTTAGCTTTGGGATTCAACCCATCTGTTATGACTGCAGCTGTATGCACGATGAACATAGTACAGATGTTCATCGTGTTTCACTGTTGCAGTCATGACTGTAGGGTTCTCCCCTGCCGGCAGGCAGCCCTCAGTCGGCCAGAATCCCAAAGTCTGGGTCCGGCGTCGGCTGTTCAACCATGCTCCCTGATGTCAGAGCGCCAGGAGTATAAAGCTGAGAGCCGACGCCATCTTCTCCAGTCTTTCTTGCCGTGCGGTGATAGCAGTTCGCAAGTGCCGGTCGGCTGACTCCTGACGAATTTTTCTATATACTTGGTCCGAAGACTTTCTTCTCCACTCAAAGCTAAGTACCCCGTTGGGGAAACTTTTTTCTTGCTCCACTCCGATGTCAGAAAAAGTTAATAATTGTATTTCATGTGGGAAGCAAATACCTCATAAGAATTTTCATTCTTACTGTATTCCTTGCTTAGGCCCTGACCACGACGTAGCTAGTTGTCTGTTTTGTGCTAGATTCAATCAACGTACAATTAAGCGAAGGTACGATTTTGCTTTTCATTACTTCAGTAGGCGCTTTAACTACAAAATGTCGTCTGATACGGTACCGGCTACCGGAGTTCACAAACGTCGCAAGGATAAAGACAGGCCTCCGAGGTCCAAATCTGATGATAGCGCACAAGCGGAGCCAGCTTCAGGTTCGTCCATCGTCAGTGAGGCGCTTTTGCAGCCCCTGTCGTCTGCCATTTCAGAACCGACGGCCGAAACGGACTCTCATGAGGAGCCAACCAGGCCTTTAAATATTTCTGTTGCAGGACCTTCGGACAATGCTCCTTCGGATGGGTCCGGAGCCGCTGTGCAGGTACCGGCTTCCGAAGGGGTTTTCAGGCCTACTCAGCTACTAGTAAAAGCAAAGCCAAAGACAAAGGCAAAGGCTCCTTCTAAATCAAAGACTTCAACACAGGCCTCTTCTGAACTGGCTCCAAAGTCACAGAAACAGCTACTCAAGATGGCGGAGGATTTACTTACTATGATTAGGGGTTCTCATCCCCCTCCAGACAAAAGGCCAAGGCAGGATGTTTATTATGATTCCTCTGATCAGGCTTCTGTTTCCTCAGTTTCTTCTTCTGATCAGGAATATTCTTTCCCTCCTTATGAGGATTCTGATGCTGAAGAATCCATTCCTTCAGCTTCTCCCCCTGAGGATTTCTCTTTTGGGGAAACTTTGCATGAAATAAGGGAACATTTCCACTGGGAAGGACAGGAGTATTCGGAATCCAAGAAAAGACTGAGGGATTCTCTCCTTCTTCCCCAACATAGACCACTGGCTATTCCTCCTGTTTTGGATATTGTGGATGATGCCTTTTCGGAGGCTAACTTAACCCCTGACTCTTTTCCTCCTGCTCCTGTTAAGCCTGATAGATATTACAGGGTTCCTGATTCCCATCAGTTTTTATACAAGAACCCTGCTGCTGACCCTGAAACCATTTCTCAGGGTCCTAAGGGAGTTAAGGCCGCTTCTGCCAAAAATCCCATTCCTACTGAAAAGGATTCTCGATCCTTAGAAAGATGGGGCAAAAAGGTGTACACTTCTGCTACTTTGTCCATTAGGGCTTTAAACTGTCAGTTTCATATGCTTAAATACCAGCAATTTCTCTTGTCTGTCTTAAAACAGAAGCTTACTTCCATTTCTGCCTGTGCAGATAAGGAATTACATGACTTATTGCATGCCACTGAACAGGTTGGGAAGCATGGTTTACACTGTGGATTTGATGCCTTGGAGGCTTCTTGTAGGGCTGCGGCCTCTGGCACAGTCATTAGAAGGCATGCGTGGCTAAAGGAACAAAATTTACCTGAACAAGTAAAGGCTAAGTTATTGGATGCTCCTGTTCAGCATAATGTTTTGTTTGGATCAAAAGTTGAAGAGGTGATTAAAAAGATGGAGGATAAGGCGAAATCCATGCAAACAGTTAAAGATTTCTTACAAGTACAGCCACCTAGATTTAGCAGGAATTGGCCTTCTAAGAATTGGTCCTTTCCCACTTCAGACAGGCCTCAGAGGGGTAGATATAGACGCTCCAGAGGGAGGCCTCAAACACAAGCTGCGTATAGACCAAGACAGTGGACTGCTTCCACCCCTAGGGGAGGAAAGGACAGGTCACAATCTCAAAGGAAACAAACTCAATGACTCCCTCTGTTGGGCTACAGGAACTTCTTGCCTGGAAGCCCCTCTCGGGGGGGGGGAAACTCTCTCTTTTTTTTTTATCAAAATTGGACTCAATTGGACTCAAATAACCCAAGACAAATGGGTTTTGGATGTGGTTTTAAGAGGTTACAAATTCCATTTTCATACCTTGCCAAGGCCAAGCGGATGGCCAGACCTTCCAAAACATCAATGGACGGATGCCTTAAACCAGGTGGAAGCTCCTTTGACTATGAATGCCATAGAACTGGTTCCTCTTTCAGAGATGGGAAAAGGTTTTTACTCAAGGCTCTTTCTAGTCCCAAGGAAGCAAAACTCATGGAGACCCATTCTGGATCTGTCAGTCTTGAACACCTTTCTAGAGATTCCAAAATTCAAGATGCTTACTCTACAGCAGCTACTTCCATTGCTGTCCAAAGATGCATGGATGGTAACTTTGGATTTAAAGGAGGCATATTTACACATTCCAATCAGGCAGGATCGCAGAAAATACCTCAGGTTCAAGGCCGGATCGAGGCACTTTCAATTCTCTGCGCTGCCCTTTGGATTGTCTACTGCACCCAGGGTCTTCACCAAATGCCTGGCTCCAGTAGTAGCTTACTGCAGACTCAGGAGAATTCAAATTTACCCTTATCTGGATGATTGTCTAATTCAGGCAGACAGCAAGGATGTCTTACTCCAGCATCTAGAATTTGTACAGAACCTCCTCAAGTTCCTGGGATTCTCTGTAAACATAAAAAAAGTCAAATTTGACACCATCACAACAGATAACTTTTCTGGGTGCACTTCTAAAACACCACAACCCAGATGGCATTTCTGACATCCGAAAAACAATTACAGCTGGCTTAAACTTTTAAAACCTTGGCAACTCTAACTCAACTATCTGCAAGGAAATTCCTGCAGGCTTTGAGTTACATGGCCTCCTGCATCCTTCTCGTACTATATGCAAGACTACACATGAGGAAAATACAGTGGTACCTAAAAAGTGTATGGTCTCAGCATTGCCACAGTTTAGACATACTGATCTCCGTCCTTCCTTGTCTTCAAAAGGAATTTCTTTGGTGGTCCAGGGCATGTGCTCTAAACAAAGGGAAACCCTTTCGTCTGCCTCCTGCCACTCAGATTCTAACCACGGACGCCTCGGATTATGCTTGGGGAGCCCATTTTCAGGGCAATTGTCTGCAGGGCCTTTGGACAAAGGATCAGAAGAGCCTGCATATCAACTTAAAGGAAATGTTAGCCTTTCAGAAAGCTCTATTGGCCTTCAGGAATCTTTTACAACCAGGACAACTTCTAATTCGGACAGACAACACCACAGTTATGTGGTACATAAACAAGCAAGGGGGATCTCATTCCTACCCCCTTTGCAGACTAGCCATGGATCTATGGAACACAGCTCTAGCTTGCAATCTGGATCTTCAAGCTCAGTTTCTACCAGGGAAACAACTTCCTGGCAGACAGTCTGAGCAGAAACCTTTCGGATCCACATGAGTGGATGCCAGACACCAAAATATTCAGGATGATAACAGCAGTCTGGGGATGTCCTCACATAGACCTCTTTGCATCCCATCTCAATCATCAACTACAGAAATTTTGCACCAGGACTTTCCACAGAGAAGCTTGGAAAGTGGATGCCCTGTCATTCAGTTGGAGGAACCTCTCGGGATATGCCTTTCTGCCTCTTCCTCTTCTTCCACGGGTCTTATTGAAGATAAAACAGGACAAGCCCAAGATGATAATCTTGCTGGCTCCAAATTGGCCTCGGCAGTTTTGGTATCCAACTCTAAAAAACCTATGCCTGGAGCCCCCTTGGGTTTTACCTCCATCTCCGAACCTTCTGTCCCAGCATCATGGTCAGGTTCTACACTCTCATGTCAGAACTCTCAGCCTGGCGGCCTGGTTAATCCAGAGCCTTTGATTTCTTCCTTACTGCCCAAGCAGGTTATGGATGTCATTTTAGAAGCCAGCACTAGAAAATCTTGTGCAGGAAAATGGAAAAGATTTTGTTCCTGGATGCAGGCTCAGGATTCTGATCCTCTTCTTCCTAACATTACTTTAATTTTACTTTACTTGACAGATCTCTTACATAAGGGTCTCTCTTTCTCTTCCATTAAGAAACATGCCTCTGCTATTTCTGCTCATTATAATACAGACCCTCCCATCTTTTCCCACCAGCTCATGAGACAGTTTCTCAGAGGAGCTAAGAACTTAAGACCTCCTAGATCTCCTCCCATTCCTGCTTGGGATCTCAACTATGTTTTTGGAAAAACTAACCTTGCCTCCTTTTGAGCCTGCTGCCTCTTCTGACATAAACTTTTTATCTTGGAAGACAGCTATCCTGTTAGCCCTAACCTCTGCCAGGAGAGTGAAGAGTTACAAGCTCTTATGGCTGTGGAACCTTATATTTTTCATCAAGACAGGGTATCTTTGAGGACTAATCCTACCTTCATGCCTAAGGTGGTTTCCAAAGTGGCTTTAAATCAAACTATCCACTTGCCAACCTTTTTCCCCACTCCTCAAAATAAAGGGGAAAGGAGCTTACATTCCTTGGATGTACACAGACAACTACGTTTTTACCTGAACAGAACCAAGGACATCAGAAAATCAGAACAATTGTTTGTTTCTTATGCTTCAAGTTCCCAAGGTAAAGCCATTTCAAAACAGACCATTTCTAAATGGATTGCTCATGGAATCAGATTTTATTCTCACCATGGAAAGCAAATCCCAGGGAGTATACAGACTCATTCCACCAGAGCTGCTGTCACTTCTGCGGCCTTCCTCAGGGGAGTTCCTACCAAGGACATTTTGGAAGCTGCAACTTGGAGTTCAGTGCATACTTTTTCTAAGCACTACAATCTACCTCTCTACTCTACTCTAAGTCTAGGGCAGGCTTTGCCTCTGCCGTCTTGCAGGGCCTTTTAGCCGCCCCTTCCTCTTTATGACCACCTCCCTTTCTTTCAGCTTTGGGATTCTACCCTACAGTCATGACTGCAACAGTGAAACACGATGAACATAGTACAGTTGTGTACACCTACCATAAATGTAGATGTTCGAGTGTCTTCACTGTTGCAGTCTGCTTCCTCCTCCTGTCCCCCGTTATTTTTACTTTTGTGTATTTCCTTTTTTCACCATTCTTCTGAGGTGTATTTGCAAAGGTTATGGGACCTTTTTCATTTTGGGACTCCTGACATCTGGGGCAAGAAAAACTGGAGAAGATGGCGTCGGCTCTCAGCTTTATACTCCTGGCGCTCTGACGTCCTGACATCAGGGAGCATGGTTGAACAGCCGACGCCGGACCCAGACTTTGGGATTCTGGCCGACCGAGAGCTGCCTGCCGGCAGGGGAGAACCCTACAGTCATGACTGCAACAGTGAAGACACTCTAACATCTACATTTATGGTAGGTGTACACAACTGTACTTTTTGTACCTACCATAAATGTAGATGTTCGAGTGCTAATACAGCTGCAGTCCAGGTTTCCCTTCCTCCTTCCCCTCTTGGGACAGGCCTAATGGCTAACACCTCCTCATACAACCAGATTGGGGTATTCTTTTATGGTGTATTTGCTTGCAACTACTGTTTTTTGATTATATTGCATTGCATTATTACATAAATTTATGTTTTGCCTCCCTTCTGGGGCACCTGACATCTGGGGCAAGAAAAACTGAAGAAAATGGCGTCGGCTGGTTCTTTTATACCCCTGTCGCACTGACATCAGGGAAGAAGCGACGACATCTGACGCCGGACCTAGACTTTGGAATTCGGCCGACCGCGGACCCGCCTGACGGCAGGAAAACCCATCTGTTATGACTTTAGCTGTATTAGCACTCTAACATCTACATTTATGGTAGGTACAAAACTGTACTTTCTTCGTGTTTCACTGTTGCAGTCATCACATTTCAGTTATCCCTGCTAGGGTAGCCCTCAGTCGGCCCGAATACCAGAGGTTTAGTATTTCTACATCTGTTGCTGTCGCTCCAGGACTGATGTCAGGTAGTCAGTGGTATAAAATAAGGCAGCTGACTCCATAACATCAGTCTTTCTTGCCGAGGAGCCCAAAGCAGAAGCAGTTTGCATGAGTGTCTGTAGGCTGCTACCTGAGTTTTTGGTTTATGAATTGAATAATCCTGAAGTCTTCTAAAGCTAAGTACCCTGCTGGGGATCCTTTTTTTCTTGCTCTAACCGATGTCCGAAAAAGTTAGCAATTGTCTTGCCTGTGGAAAGCAAATACCACACAGAGATTTTCATTCTTACTGTATCACCTATTTAGGCCCAGGCCACGATATCCCGCTGTCAGTTTTGTGCCTTGTTCAATGCCAGAACATTTGTTGTCAGGCTCTCATTGTCACTAAATTCTTTCGCTCTCTATCTCCATATTCCGAAATGGCTTCGCTAAGCCATCTGACTACCGATTTATTGTGAAAAAATATAAGGATAAAGACAGACTGCATAGGTCCAAAGCTGCTGACGATGCTTCAGTTAAGCTAGTCGCCAGTTTGCCGGTACTCAGTGAGGCGCTTTCGCAGCCCCTGATGCCTGCTTCTGTGGATTTGCAGGCCTCTACCGAGACCCATTTGGAGTCCGGTATGCCGCAAGACTCTTTGACTATGGAGCCTGCGGATGTCTCTACCTTGGATGGGTCTGGAGCCGTTGTGTAGGCATGGGCTTCTGAGGCAGTTCTTTGCACTACCAATGTTCGACACCAACCAACAACTTTTTTTTATCTAAAACTACTGAGTTTCTTGGGCCAAGAGTACTTGCTACGCCTAGAAAACTGCCAAAGCGCATGCACCTCCTGCCATGCCACAACGACAAATGCTTAGAATGGCAGAAGACCTTATGCTGATTAGGGGAAGTCAGCCTTCCCCTGCTAAGAGGAAAAGGGACCAGTCCCCTGGAGCTTCAACAGACCAGGAGTCTGACGCTGAGGTATCCGATTATGAAGACCTGCCCTTATCTGCTTATGAAGATTCAGATGCAGAGAGATCCATTCTCTCTGCCTCCCCTCCAGAGGATTTTTCTTTTGGTGAAACCTTGCATACTTTGAGAGCATTTCCACTGGGAATGCCAACACTATTCTCAGGCCAAAGAGACTCTGAGAATTCTTAGATTTGCCATAGCACAGGCCTTTAGCAATACCCCCTGTCCTGGAGGTGGTTGATGTTTTATGGAATCCAGTCTTACTCCTGATACTTTACCTCCTATCCCTAGGAAACCAGACTGGTACTACAGAGTACCTGACGCTCACAAATTTCTTTTTCAAGAATCCTACTGCTGACTCGGAGATAATTTCCCAGGGGCCTAAAGGTATCAAGGCAACTACAGCCAAGAATCCCACCCCTTCGGACAGGGATTCCAAAGCTCTTCCAGAGCTTTGGACAGATGGGGTAAGAAGGTATATACCTCTGCTACTCTTGCTGTTAGGGCATTGAATTGTCAAGTTTCACATGTTGAAGTACCAGCAACCTATTATGGAATTTGTTAAACAAAAAGTGGCAACCTTTACAGACTGTGCAGAAAATAAGGAATTGTAGGAGCTTATGCACTCTGCAAGCCAAGTCAGCAAGCATACTTTGCAGTGTGGCTTTGACGCCCTAGAAGCATCTTGCTGGGCAGCAGTTACTGGTTCTGTACTGAGAAGACATGCTTGGCTCAAGGGCAGACCTTGCCAGACCATGTAAAATCAAAGTTACTAGACACTCCTTTAAACAAGGACAGTTTGTTTGGCACCAAAGCAGAAGAGGTTCTTAAGAGGGAAGAAAAAGTTAAGTCTATGCAGACTGTTAAAGAATTCTTACAAGTGCAACTCCTAGATTCAGTAGGCATTGCCCTTCCAAACACTGGTCCTTTCCAGCCCCCTCCAGGCCATCTCAAACCAGACCCAGGGGAAACGGACCACCTAGACTGCAGTCTCAGGGTATGCAGAGATCTAAGCAATGGAGTGCCCCCATCCCCAAAGCAGGGAGGGTAAGCCACCTCCTTGCAGAAAAAACTCACAATGACTTCTCTACTCCACTCCCCACCTCTGCTTAATTGCTTGTGCCCCTAGGAGGAAAACTTGCCCTTTATGCAAAAACCTGGATGTCCATCACAGAAGTCCGATGGGTCCTCAACATTGCATCCCAGGGGTACAAATTTTACTTCCACTCACTGCCAACCCCAAGAGGGTTCCCTGACCTTCCTCCAAACCAGTGGGCAGAGGCTCAAAACCAAGTTCTATCCCTGCTCTTCATCAGAGCTATCCAGCCGGTTCCACTGGAACAGATAGATCAAGGATTCTAATCCAGACTCTTCCTGGTACCCAGAAGAGGGGCTCTTGGCACCCAATCCTGGCTTTTACTTCTCAACACCTTCCTGTTGGTACCAAAATTCAAAATGCTTACCCTGCAAACAGCTTCTACCTATGCTAGCCAAGGATGCCTGGTTAGTCACCCTAGACTTAAAAGAAGCTTATCTGCACATCCCTATGAAGGAATTATCTATGTTAGAGCTGGATCTATGCACCATCGGTTCTCTGCACTTCCTTTTGGCTTATCCACTGCGCCCAGAGTATTCACAAAATGCCTGGCTCCAGCCATTGCATACTGCAGGTAGAGAAGTATCCAAATTTCCCCGTACTTGGATGACTGCCTGATTCAGGTGGACAGTCAGGAGTTGCTGTTAACAGCACCTGGCATTTGTGAAAAATCTTCTCACTTCTCTGGGGTACACCATCAACGAAAAGAAATCAAAACTGGTACCCAGTCAAAAGATTGTATTCCTGGGAGCAAGCTTGGACACAATATCCCAGATGGCATTCCTCACTGCAGAAAAACAAGTCTGTCTGACAGCCTACTTCAAAAAATTGCCACCAGAGCCCAGCAATCCGCAAGAAAAATACTTCAGGCTCTAGGGTTCATGGCCTCATATACTGCTAATTCCATATGCAAGACTGCATATGAGGAAACTTCAGTAGTACTTAAAGTCTTTGGTGCCAACATTCTCAGGATCTGTAAACGGTCATTCCTATCATACCCTGTCTAAGGACAGAGTTCCTTTGGTAGGCAGAAGCATGCAACCACAAAGGACTGCCCTTTACTCAACCCCATGCCGCCCAGACCCTTACCACAGACTCATCCGACTATGCCTGGGGGGCACACATGGACGGCAAGTGCATTCAGGGCCACTGGGGCCCAAGTTAAATTCATCTGCACATCAACCAAAAAGAGATGCTAGTGGTGCAGCACGCTACTCTCTTCAGGACACCTGCCAATAAAAACAAACAACACCACAGTTATGTGGAACATCAGCAAGCAGGGGGGAACCCACTCTGCAGGCTAACCATGGCCCTGTGGAACACTGCCTTTACCATCTGCAAGCTCAATTCCTGCCAGGCAAACAAAACTCACTGGCAGACTGCTTAAGCAGAAATCTCCAAGACCCACGTGAGTGGCAATTGGAGCCCAGCACCTTCAACCTTTTGATTCAGAAATGGGGGACTCCAGAGGTGGATCTCTTTGCCTCCCCCTGCAATCAGCTCAGCAAAATCTGCACCAGGACACTTCAGCAGAGCCTGGAAAGTGGATGCCCTATCCTTCCAGTGGGTAAATCTCTGTCTATGCCTTCCCCCTCTGCCTCTTCTCTCAAGAGTATTGCTCAAGATAAGACAGGACAGACCATGGACAATTCTGATTGCCCTGGACTGGTACCCACTCCTGCGCAGCCGGTCATCGGTGCCACCCTGGCATCTACACCAGAACCCAACCCTGCTCTCTCAGCAGGGGGGACAGATCTTGCATCCGCAGCTACAAACCCTAAATGTTGCAGTCTGGCTTACTCCTTGAATTCTTCCCCAGTAACCAGCTTAAGCAAGCAGGTACTGGATGTCCTCCTTGAAGCCGGAAGACCCAGTACAAGGAAATCCTGTGCTGATAAATGGAAAAGGTACTGCTCCTGGATTCAGCCTAAAGGAGAGGACACAACTCTGCCCTCACTGCCTCTAATCCTGGATTACTTAGCAAATCTACTCCACAGAGGCCTATCCTTCTCCTCTATTAAGATCCATGCCTCTGCCATTTCGGCTCATTACAGCACTGTGCCACCTCTTCTCTCACCCTCTTATCAAGCAATTCTTGAGAGGGGCTAACAATTTAATGCCACCAAGGAGAGCACCCACCCCTACTTGGGACCTTAACTTTGTACTGGAAAAACTCTTGCTACCCCCTTTTGAGCCTGCAGCGTCAGCAGAGTTAAAATTCCTCCCTTGGAAAACAGCCTTGCTTCTGGCCATCAATTCAGCTAGAGTGTCTGAGCTACAAGCACTTATGGCTGTGGAACCCTTCATTATTTTCCATGCTGACAGGGTTTCCCTCAGGACTAACCCTTCCTTTATGCCTAAAGTGGTGTCCAGTGTGGCTCTCAACCAATCTATCCATTTGCCAACTTTCTTCCCTAATCCTCAAAATAAAGGGGGAAAGGATCCTGAACTCCTTGGATCTGCACTGAGCTCAGATTCTACCTTGATAGAACTAAGCCCTTCAGGAAATCTGACCAGTTACTAGTCAGCTTTGCACCAGGGGCAGAGGGCAAGGCCATTTCAAAGCAAACAATTTCCAAATGGATAGCACACTGCATCCATTTCTGCTACAAGTACCATGGGAAACCAACCCCTCAGGGGGTCAGAACACATTCCACTAGGGCAACGTCTACCTCTGCAGCATTCCTCAGGGGAGACCCTACCAAGGGACATCCTGGAAGCTGCTACCTGGAGATGTTCATCGTGCATACAGCTGCAGTAATCACAGATGGGTTCTCTGCCGTCAGGCGGTCCCTCGGTCGGCCGAATTCCAAAGTCTAAGTCCGGCGTCGGTTGTTGTCGCTTTCTCTCCTGACGTCAGCGAGGCCAGAGTATATAAGACGCAGCCGACGCCATGTTCTTTAGTCTTTTTTGCCGCGCGGTGCCCGAAGCAGAAGCAGTTTGCAAGTGCTGGTCGGCCAGCTCCTGAATTACGGAAATATTGGAAACCGAAGTCTTCATTAAAGCTAAGTACCCCGTTGGGGAAACTTTTCTTGCCTCCGACCGATGTCAGAAAAAGTTAATAATTGTATTTCTTGTGGGAAGCAAATACCGCATAAGGATTTCCATTCCCTCTGCATACCTTGTTTAGGCCCAGACCATGATGTCTCGGGCTGTCGCTTTTGCGCTACCTTCAATAAGCGCACTATTAAGCATCGGGCGGAGTTCGCCCAACACTATTTTGGTAAAGCCTTTGATTATAAAATGTCGTCGGATACTCCGACTACCGTTTTGTCCAAATACGCAAGGACAAGGACCGACACGCGAGGCCCGCGGTCCCCGCCAAAACAGGCTACACGTGGTCCGTTTCTCAGCGAGACGCCTTTGCAGTCCCTGACTACCGACGACACTCCTTTGGCGGTGTCCTCTGTACCCGAGACCGCTGGTACCTCGGCCCTTTCCCAGACAACAACCACCGAAGCCTTTGCTAATGTTGAGCCTACTAATGTGGACAGGTCCACTTCCACCCGTGGTGTCTTTAGACCCTCATCTTCTTTTTCTATTAAGGCCTTTACTAAATCCAAAGCAGCCAGGCATCCCAAGAGGCCTGTTGCACAGGGCCCATCTCCAGGCCCCATGCCTAAAAAACAGATGCTTAAAATGGCTGAGGATTTAATTACTCTTATCAGGGGTTCTCAACCCCCTCCAGACAAGAGACCCAGAGTGGAGGAAGATTCTCCCTCTTCTGATCAGGGATCCATTTTATCAGAACATTCTGATGTAGAGGAATACTCTTACTCCCCTTTTGAGGATTCGGATGCAGAGCAGTCCATTCCTTCTGGATCTCCTCCTGAGGATTTTTCCTTTGGGGAAACCTTGCACACTTTGAGGGAACACTTCCATTGGGAAGGCCAAGACTTTTCAGATTCCAAGAAAAGACTTAGGGAATTTCTTTTGTTACCTCAACACAGACCTCTGGCTATACCTCCTGTTTTGGACATACTTGATGTTTATTCGGAGGCTTGCCTTAACCCGGATTCTCTGCCTCCTGCACCAGTCAAACCTGATAGGTACTACAGAGTTCCTAACTCTCACCAATTTCTCTTCAAAAGCCATAATGCTGACCCTGAAACCATTTCACAAGGCCCCAAGGGATTGAAGGCCTCCACTGCCAAGAATCCACTTCCTGCAGAAAGAGAGTCAAGATCTTTAGAAAGGTGGGGAAAAAAGGTATATACCTCGGCCACCCTAGCCATGAGGGCCTTAAATTGTCAGTTTCATATGCTTAAATATCAACAGTTCCTGTTATCACAATTAAGGAATAAAATGTCTCAACCTGAACAACCAGATTTGAAGGAGTTCCAGGATATGATGCATAGTGCAGAGCAAGTGGGTAAACACACCTTACAATGTGGTTATGATGCCCTAGAGGCCTCAAGTAGAGCGGCTGCTACAGGATCAGTCATTCGCATACATGCCTGGCTTAGGGAACAAAACTTGCCTGACCATGTGAAAGCTAAACTTCTAGATGCTCCTTTACAAAAGGATGTGCTGTTTGGTACTAATGCTGAGGAGATACTACGGAAAATGGAAGAAAAAGCCAAATCTATGCAAATGGTCAAAGCTTTTTTACAGGTCCAACCACCACGTTTTAGCAGAAAATTGGCCTTCAAAAAACTGGTCCTTTCCAGCCACTGACAAGCCCCAAAGAGGTAGATACAGACGCACAAGGGGCAGAGGACAATCACAAGGATTATATAGAGGCCGACAATGGCAAACTCCAGCACCAGGAGGTGGCGAAGACAGTGCACAACAATACAGGAAGCAAACCCAATGACTCCCTCATTTCCATGCCAAGCATGTCTAAGCTGGCAGCACCTTTGGGAGGAAAGCTAGCATTATTTGCAAGCAATTGGCATATTGTCACAACAGACAAATGGATCCTGGACATTATAAACAGAGGCTACAAATTTCAATTCCACACTCTTCCAAAAATGAGAGGCATGCCAAACCTGCCACAAAATCAAAGGGCAGAGGCACAACTACAAATTTCAAAGCTCATAAGCATGAGCGCTATTCAAGAGGTACCTACTCACGAACAAGGTCAAGGTTTTTATTAAAGACTTTTTCTGGTACCAAGGAAAGGAACCGACTGGAGACCCATTTTGGATTTATCCATCCTAAACACATTTCTACTCGTACCAAAATTCAAGATGCTCACATTACAGCAACTTCTTCCCATGCTGGGCAAGGTGTTTTGGCTGGTAACATTGGACCTCAAGGAGGCATACCTGCATGTCCCAATCAGACAAAGCTGCAGAAGATACCTCAGATTTCTTGCAGGTTCAATCCACTCAATTCTCTGCATTGCCCTTTGGCTTATCTACTGCGCCAAGAGTATTCACAAAGTGCCTGGCATCAGTGATTGCCTACTGCAGACTTCAAGGGATACAAATTTACCCTTATTTGGACGACTGCCTGATCCAAGCGGACAGCAAGCACATACTTCTGGAACATCTGGCATATGTGACACGGTTACTGCATTCTCTGGGATACACAATCAACAAAGAGAAATCAAGGCTAACACCATCTCAGAAAATAACTTTCCTGGGTGCCAACTTGGATACAAACACCCAGATGGCCTACCTTACGCCAGAAAAACAGGGGCAACTAACTCAGTACTTCAAAATACCAGCAAAATGTACCAGGCTTACTGCAAGGAAAATCCTGCAGGCTCTGGGATTCATGGCGTCTTGCATTCTTTTAATCCCATGTGCAAAGCTGCATATGAGGAAACTTCAATGGTACCTAAAAAACCTATGGTCTCAACACAGTCACAGTTTGGAAACAATAATACCAATAATTCCATGTTTGCAAAAGGAATTTCTATGGTGGGCCCAAGCATGTCAAGCAAACACAGGCCTCCCATTCTGCAAGCCTCAAGCAAAGCAAGTCATCACAACAGACGCCTCAGATTACGCCTGGGGGGGCGCACATGAGACAGGTGCATTCAGGGCAAATGGTCCCAAAAGGAAAAGCACCTTCACATCAATCAAAAAGAAATGCTAGCAGTAATAAATGCAATTACAGCTTTCAAGGACTTCCTGCATCCAGGACAATTACTGATAAGAACAGACAACACCACAGTAATGTGGTACATAAACAAACAAGGAGGAACACATTCATACCCCTTGTGCAGACTAGCCATGACGCTTTGGAACTTGGCTCTGGAATGGCAAATCGAACTTCAAGCACAGTACTTGCCAGGATTAGAACACGCTGGCAGACAATCTAAGCAGAAATATGACATCCACACGAATGGAAGTTGCATCCTCAGGTGTTTACAGAAATAATCCAAGCGTGGGGGAGGCCAGACATAGATCTTTTTGCCTCCCACAGGAATCATCAATTGGAAAAGTTTTGTTCGAGGACCTTTCATCCAAAGGCCTGGAGAGTGGACGCCCTTTCATTCAGTTGGATAGCATGGACAGTTTACACATTCCCACCTGTGCCTCTTCTGCCTAAGGTGCTTTTGAAAGCAAGAGCAGACAGACCGAAGATGATACTGATTGCTCCAGATTGGCCAAGGCAATACTGGTACCCACTCCTGAGGAGCCTAACACATACTCCTCCCTGGTCCCTGCCTCTAATGCCTCTTCTGCTGACTCAGCACAGCTACAAAACTCTTCACAGTCAGCTGAAAACACTCAATCTCGCTGCATGGAGAATTCCTTAACACCACAACAGACCCTACTCTCCAAGGAGGTGCAGGATGTCATTTTGGAGGCCAGAAGGCCATCTACTAGAAAAGCTTACTCCGCAAAATGGAAGCGGTTTTGCTCTTGGAATGAGAAAAAAGGCCAGGACCCTAGAAAACTGAACTTGCCTCCGGTATTACAGTATCTAGTTGAGCTGCTGAACAGTGGACTTTCATTTTCTTCCATAAAAATCCATGCCTCAGCCATTTCTGCAGAATTCAACACGGATCCTCCTTTATTTTCTCACCCACTCTTACGACAGTTCATCAGAGGGGCTAAGAATATAAGACCACCAAGGAAACAACCAGTACCAGCCTGGGATCTTAATTACATACTAGAAAAATTAACATTGCCTCCTTTTGAACCAGCTGCCTCAACAGATTTGCAATATTTGTCCTGGAAAACAGCCTTCCTTCTGGCTATCACTTCAGCTCGTAGAGTTTCGGAACTACAGGCCCTCATGGCGGTGCAGCCCTTTCTCATCTTCCATCAGGACAGGGTTTCCCTTCGTACCAACCCGTCATTTATGCCTAAAGTGGTATCCAAGGTAGCTTTAAATCAAGCCATACACCTTACCTACCTTTTACCCCAATCCTCAAAACAAAGGGGAAAAGCTGCTACATTCTTTAGACATCCATAGGCAGCTACGTTACTATTTGGACAGAACAAAGTCCTTCAGGAAATCGGAACAACTCTGTGTCCTATGCTGTAGGGGCTCAAGGGAAGCCAGTTACCAAGCAGACTATTTCAAAGTGGATAGGCCACTGCATACGGTTTTGTTATTCCTATCATGGGAAATCTGTCCCTACAGGTATCAGATCACACTCCACCAGGGCCACAGCTACCTCTACAGCCTTCCTCAGAGGAGTTCCTACCAAAGATATTTTGGAGGCAGCCACTTGGAGTTCTGTACATACCTTCACAAAACACTACCACCTGCCTTTATATTCCAGAACTAGAGCAGGCTTTGCCACTGCTGTGTTGCAGGGCATTCTGGCTCAACCCAGTTCTTCCTAGTACCTACCACCCTGTGCGTAGCTTTGGGACTCTACCCATCTGTGATTACTGCAGCTGTATGCACCATGAACATAGTACAGTTTTGTACCTACCATAAATGTAGATGTTCGAGTGCTAATACAGCTGCAGTACAGGTTTCCCTCCCTCCTTCCCCACTTGGTAAAGGCATGGGGCCTAACACCCTTTTCATACAACCTGACTGGGTTATCCTTCTATGGTTTATTTGCTTGCAACTAGTGATTTTGGATTATATTGCATTGCTTGTATAGGCATATAAACATAATTTATGTATTGCCTTCCTTCTGGGGGTACCTGACATCTGGGGCAACAAAAGACTGAAGAACATGGCGTCGGCTGTGTCTTGTGTACTCCGGCCTCGCTGACGTCAGGAGAGAAAGCGACAACAACCGACGCCGGACCTAGACTTTGGAATTCGGCCGACTGAGGGACCGCCTGATGGCAGAGAACCCATCTGTGATTACTGCAGCTGTATTAGCACTCGAACATCTACATTTATGGTAGGTACAAAACTGTACTTTCTGTACACACCTTCACCAAACATTACCACCTGCCTACGTATGTGTATTCACTGTTGCAGTCCTGGTTTCCCTCCCTCCAGCCCACTTGTCTTTATCCCTCCCACCTCTCTGTCTATGACTCGCCCCTTTCAGGGATATTGGTGTTTTTTTCCCCACCATAACTTGTCTCCCTGTTTGGGGGGCTCCTGACATTTGGGGCAAGAAAAACTGATGTAATAGTGTTGGCTGCCTGATTGTATACCCCTGACGACCTCACGTCCGTCCTGGAGTGACAGCAACCGACTCAGAAATACTAAGTCCTGGTATTCAGGCCGACTGAGGGCTATTTGCAGGTAGATAACCCAAGTGTGATGACTGCAACAGTGAATACACTCTTAACATCTACATTTATGATAAGCGTACACAACTGTACTTTACTTAAATACAATAAAGAACAAGTCAAAAATAAAAATTGACAATTAGTCGCAATAAAATATACACTTGAACTCCTTTTAATACTTACAAAAATAAAACCTAAACAATTGTAATTATTTTATAAATCTTCTTTAAAAAAAACACGTAGTGATAATGACATCCTTAAGACCTGGGTATTTGTCAGCCCCCAGTTTAATGTGCCACAATGTCTCCCTTTGTTCCTAAAAATTCTTAGTCATCCCCTCTTGTCTGTCATACACTGTTCTAATATTGAAAACTGAAATCTTTTGTGACCTTACAAACAGTAGTATGTTTAAAAAGGACATCTCTCTCCTTTTTAATTACTATACAAGTGCTCTCTAATTCTGTCTTTTAATGAGGGTTGGGAGGGTGGCCTAATGGATAAGGTGTTTGCCTTACAAACACAAGGTGCGGTCTCACACACACAAGTGGCTAGGCTTAAAATGGCTCGCAAGGGCAGTTAGCTTAGTACTAATCTATGAATCTATGAATCTATGAATCTAGTAGTCATGCCTACGTAAAAACCCCACAACATCCTGAGCACACACTCTCAAGTACACTACTTCTCTAGTTTTACAGTTGAACCTACCAGGTATTATTTTGTAGGTATTAAAGGAGTTCAAAGTGCATATTTTATTGTAACTAATTATTGTTAATCGATTTTTTGTTTTTGATTGGTTCTTTATTGTATTTAAGTAATTGTGCCAGTGAAGATTCGTCTTCACAGACATCAGAATAACAAAGGGGAAATTAAAATATATTACGGCAGTTCTAGTGGTGCTGGTGTCCTTTCCCTTGCTTAGTCTAAAGTTTTATCCAGTATAGTTTTTATTATTACCACTGTCTGGAAGTTGCATTGCTTGTTGATGAACAGTTGCAGAACTTTTCCTAGTCAGTGTTACTTCCTCACTTCTGTAGATTTTTTTTTCCAGGTGCTGTATTTCTATTTTCTGGCATTCGAGCAGTACACTTAACCAGCCAGTTACTGAAATGTACCCATAAACGGAAAATTCTACTGGTCTTCTCAGTTTTTCACACTGGCAGAGCTAAGCTATTACTCAATGTGCAGCCATCATGGAAGATTCATGCTTTGTGTTGAGGCTAATACAAGTCCATGACAGTATCTCAAATTCTTTTTACACCAATGTACAGTGATCTTGGAGTTGTATGTAAGTAGTTAGGGGTGTATGGAACTAGAGGCCTCCTCCCTTGCAAAAAAAGTCAGTTGATGTTTTGTTTTAACGTACGTTAACGCTGGCACTCGCATTGTCAGTACATATATCTTCAGTCTTGCAGCCATAATTAAATTGAGAGAGCTTTTTGTGTGTTTGCCTTTTTGGAGGCTGCTGGTCTAGTAGTATTGGTGTCAAGGTTTCAAGGATGGTCAAGAATAAATACAAGTGCTCACAACTTTTGGCTTTCTTTCTACTTAATGTCAGCAGTTGCCTAATTATCCCAAATTGCTATCTTTTTTTATATTTTTGTCCCATTAATAAGCATCTGGACTATTGCATAATGCTGTTTTAAATTCCTTGATTTGTTTTGCAAGGATGTTAGTAGCAATCCTTATTAAAAGTATTAAATGTTTTACTCTAGGAGGTGGGCAAATAGTAATCAGTCAAATTCCTATTTCAGTGGAGATGTGCGAGAAAATCCTCCATTTATCCTGTAATAGAGAAATATTCATCAAGAAAGGGTTCTGCAGTGTAGTTTATTTTTGTGTCTGAAAACTTGATACACATGGTCTGGCAGCTGTAGTGCTTTCATCTGCTACTGAGCTTTGCCTTATGGCCCTGGTTTTGATTTCCCTGTTTTCACTTGTATACTAAATGACCGAGTCACTTAACCAGGTAGTGCTTTGGGCCTTTCAAAAAGATGGCTTTGCCTTGGAAGTGAAAGTCCTATAATTGGGTGTCTGGTATGTACAGAAAAAGTGCACTTGACAAGCAATTGCAGTGAATTATAAACCTGCAGTAATGCTGTTAGTGCACTGAGTGAGTATTCCCCAAAATGCCAGGTACTTAAATATTCTGTGGTACTTCATCCTTGGACTTGGCATGTTGTAGTTGCACTCTTTAAAATGCTGTAAGTAACCCCAACAGAACATAAAAGGTACACTTTTTAACGTAAGAGCTGATGAAAAAGTGCATTTTTGACAGATCTTAGGACTTGGTCCACAGACATTATGCTCACTTGGCGGGCACAACTTCTGTAGACTGCATTTTTTTTTTTTTTTTTTGCTCCCTTTCTGCATAACACACCACCTAATTACCTCCACATTTCTAGTTGTGTAAAGCATATGGTTAGGAAAGAAATGGCACAGGTTTCCTTTCATCTTTCTAATGGACTTTTGGAAAAGGTTAGTCTTGTAAGCGTCCATTGTTTATTATTTGCCTTTAATAACGGGAATATTTCTTTATATTTTCCCTTAGGCTTTGGAGTTTAATTTTGTCAGCTCTAAAGTTCTCGCTCTCCTCCCCCCCCACCCCCTTTTTCTCCTGTCCATTCTAGGGTTGTCTGTGTCAGGCACTCTTCTGTTATCCGTCACTGGAGGTGCCTTTCCTGCCTGGGATTGTGGCATGATGCCGCATACTTTTCGGTATGTGTGTGGGTTCATGACAAAACGTCAAGTGAAAAAGACTTTGGAGAGTTGCTTTCTGTGCAAGAAGATTTTGTGTCTTCAAGACCAATGGCATTATCACCCACCCTTCATTTTTATACTTCATACATGTAAGTGACATACAAGAGTGGAGGAAGATGCACACAGGTGGATTATGTCCTGTGCAGGAGGGCTAGTCTGAAGGAGATTGAGGACTGTAAAGTGGTGACAGGGGCGAGCGTAGTTGGGCAGCATAGGATGGTGGTCTGTAGGATGATGATGGTGGTGGTGATCAAGGAGGAGTGCGAGGGCAGCACCAGGGATCAAATGGTGGAAGTTGAAAAAGGATGATTGTGAAGTGGAGCTCGGGGAAGAGTTAAGATTGGCACTGGGAGACAGTGAAGGGTTACCAAATAGCTGGGCAACTACAGCAGAGCTAGTAAGGGAGATGGCTAGAAAGGTGCTTAGTGTGACATCTGGACAGAGGAAGGAGGACAAGACCTGGTGGTGGAATGAGGAAGTACAGGAGAGTATATGGAGAAAGGTTGGTGAAATGGGCACGTCTGAGAGATGCAAGTAGACAGGAGTATAAGGAGATGAGGCGTATGGTGAAGAGACCAAAGATAAGGCATATGGAGAGTTGTATGAAAGGTTGGACACCAAGGTGGGGGAAAAGGCCTTGTACCATGGCTAGTTGGAAAAGATGTGCAGCAGGTAAAGGTGATAAAGGGTAACAAGAGAAACTTGGAAGCGAGGAAGAGTGTTGAGCAGATGGAAGGAGTACTTTGAGGGGCTGATTAGTGTGTGTGTGTGTGTGTGTGTGTGTGTGTGTGTGTGTGTGTGTGTGTGTGTGTGTGTGTGTGTAGTGAATCAGGAAGTACAACTGATTATCAAGGAGTACGTAAGGACAGCTATGAAGAGCATGAAAAATGGAAAGGCTGTTGGTCCAGATGACATACCTGTGGAAGAATGGATGTGTTTAGGAGATATGGCAGTGGAGTATTATCCAGATTGTTTAATGAATGCCTGAGGAGTGGTGTGTGTTGAAACCAATTTTTAAGAATAAGGGTAATTTGCAGAGTTGCAGTAACTGCAGAGGGATAAAATTGATCAGTCACAGCATGAAGGTATAGGAAAGAGTAGTGGAAGCTAGATTAAGAAGGGAGGTGATGATTAGTGAGCAACAGTATGGTTTCATGCCAGGAAAGAGCACTACAGATGTGATGTTTGCTCCAAGTGTGTTGATGGGGAAGGTGAGAAGAATTTGCACTGTCTGTGGACTTATGGTGCCTAGAGAAGAGTTGTGGTATTGTGTGAGGAAGTCGGGAGTGGCAGAGAAGTATGTAAGAGTGGTACAGGATATGTATGAGGGTGGTGTGACACTGGTGAGGTCTGAGGTAAGAATGACTAATGCATTCAAGGTGGGATTACATCAAGGATCAGCTGAGCCCTTTCTTTTTTGCACAGTTGATGGGTTGACATAAGATCAGACCGCAGTCCCCGTGGACTATGATGATTGCAGATGACTTTATGAACTGTAGTGAGAGTAGGGAACAGGTTGAGGAGACCTTGGAGAGGTGGAGATGTGCTCTAGAGAGGAGAGGAATGAAGGTCAGCAGGACTAAGGATATATATGTGTGAATGAGAGTGAGGATAGAGGAATGGTGAGGATGCAGGGAGTAGAGTTGGCAAAAATGGACGTTTAAGTACTTGGGATCAACAGTTTAAAGTAATGGTGAGAGTGGAAGAGAGGTGAAGAGTTTACTGGCAGGGTAGCGTGGGTGGAGAAGTGGAGTGATTTTTGACAGATGGTTTCCTGTAAGAATGAGGTCTACAAGAGGGTAGCAAGACCAGCTGTGTTATATAGGTTACAGATGGTGGCATTGAAGAAAAGTAGTCAGTAGAGGTGGCAGTGTTGCAGATGTTAGGATTTGCATTGTGTGAGACAATGATGGACAGGATTAGGAGTCCGTGTATTAGAGAGTCAGCTTAGGTTGGACTCTGGAGACTGTGCCAGAGAAGTGAGATTGCATTGGTTTGGACCTGTGCTGAGGAAGGATGCTGTGGGTATATTGAGAAAAGGATGCTAAGGATGGAACTGCCAGGTAAGAGAAAGAGGAAGGCCTAAGGTAAGCTTTATGAATGTGGTGAGAGAGAACATGCAGGTGGTTGTGACAAGAGCATGATCCAGAAGACAGGAAGAAATTAAAACAGATAATCCACTGTGGCCACCCCTAATGGGAACAGCCGAAAGAAGACGCAAGTTTGAGAAACATCAATGATGTCCTTCATGGATGCATCTGCAGTCATAACAACTGGGGTTGTCCTGTCGTCAGGCAGCCCTGCAGTCGGCCGGATTCCAAAGTCCGGGTCCGGCTTCGGCTGATGTCGCACTTCACCCGACGTCATCTCTGCTGGTCTCCGGGTATAAAGGCATCAGCCGACGCCATTTTCTCCAGTCTTTCTTGCCGCGTGGCGCCCGAAGCAGAAGCTGTTCGCAAGTGCCGGTCGGTCGGATCCAGAGATTTCTACTACCGAATACTACCAAGACTTCTAAAAGCTAAGTACCCCGTTGGGGACTCTTTCTTGCCTCAGCCGATGTCAGAAAAAGTCAATAACTGTTTAACTTGTGGGAAACAAATACCTCATAAAGATTTCCACTCTTACTGTTTGCCTTGTTTAGGCCCAGACCACGACGTAGCAGCCTGTTCGGCCTGTGCTTCATTCAACCGACGAACGCTTAGGCGTCGGTCGGAGTTTGCTGAACAGTTTTTCGGTTCAGACTTTGCGTACATTATGCCGTCGGATCCTCCGACTACCCAAATTGTTAAGAAACGCAAAGAAAAAGACAGACACTCGCGGTCCACGGTTTCGGCCGAAACCACGGTGAAGCAAACCGCGAGTGTCTCGGTTTCGGCCGAAACCGAGAAAACTGATCAAAGCACAGCTGAATCTTTGACTACTTCTGAGGTTCCTGCTACCTTACTTGAATCGGCCTCTGAAATTTTACCTACTACAGTGGCTTCTAGTGAATTATCAGACACCATCCCTTTGGATGTCTCTACCCCAGCACGTGGTGCTGCTAGGCCTCCTGCAGCCATGTCCATTAAGGCCTTTGCCAGGGCTAAAGCAGCCAAGTCTACTAAATCAGTGCCTGTTAAACCCCCTCAACCAGGCCTACTTCTAGTTCACAAATGCTTACTCTGGCAGAAGATTTAATATCCTTAATTAGGGATCTCAATCTCACCCAGACAGGGCCTCTCAGCCCCAGAGAAGAGACCTAGGGCAGAGCCCCGAGCCTGTGTCCTCTGATGATTCTGCGGATGACTCAGATATTACAGACCAGCCAGAGGCTCCTTTCTCCAATTATGAAGACTCAGATGCTGAAGAATCCATTCCAGCTGCTTCTCCACCTGAAGAATTCTCCTTTGGGGAAACCTTACATGCCATGCGAGAACAATTCCAATGGCAGCAACAGGATTTCTCAGACTCCAGAAAAAGACTTAGGACTTTTCTGCACCTTCCACAACACAGGCCCTTAGCTATACCTCCTGTCCTCTCAGTTGTGGACGATGCCTTTAATGATGTCTGCTCTGCACCAGATTCCTTACCTCCAGCCCCTACCAAACCAGACAGATTTTACAGGGTACCAGACACGCATCATCACCTATACAAGGCCCCACTTGCAGACCCCGAAACTATATCCCAGGGGCCTAAGGCAGTAACCTCGACCACAGCAAAAAACCCTATTCCTTCTGAAAGGGAAGCCAGGTCTTTAGACAGATGGGGCAAAAAAGTTTATACCTCAGCTACTCTCTCAGCTAGAGCTTTAAACTGTCAGTTTCACATGATTCAATACCAAGAGTTTATGCTTGATCAGTTAACTAAAAAAACTATCCTCTGATGACTCTATAGATAAGAAATATGTATTAGAAATGGTAAATAACATACAACAGGTTAGTAACCATTCCTTAAAATGTGGCTATGATGCACTGGAGGCTTCATTTAGATCAGCCATGACTGGCACAGTGATAAGAAGACATGCATGGCTGAAGGAACAAGTCTTACCGGATCATGTTAAAGCTAAGTTACTAGATGCTCCTATGGATAAGACCAGTTTGTTTGGTACACCTGCCCAGCAGGTAATGAAGAAAATGGAAGAAAAGGCAAAATCTGTTCAAACGGTTAAAGATTTCTTGCAGGTTCAGCACCCAAGGTTTAGCAGGAACTGGCCTGCCAAAATTGGTCCTTTCCTGACTCCACAAGATCCCAAAGGGGCAGGAATAGACGTTCCAGAGGCAGACACCAATCCAGAGGAGGTGCCTACAGAGGACGACAGTGGCAAGGTAATAACAGAGGCACAGACTCAGCCACTACCACTACAACAGCACAATCACAGTGACTTAACTCTACATCCGCCTACCAGGGAACAAATAGCAGCTCCATTAGGCGGAAAATTAACCTTATTTTCGAAAAACTGGCACTACATCACAAAAGACAAGTGGATTTTGCAAACCATAGACCGAGGTTACCGGTTCCACTTTCACACTTTACCAGTCAAAAGAGGAATGCCAAACCTGCCTCCAAATCAAAAAACAGAAGCTCTACAGCAGATAATGCAATTAGCAAAGATGAGAGCTGTGGAAAGAGTGCCAATAACAGAACAAGGCAAAGGATTTTACTCCAGACTATTCCTAGTTCCAAGAAAGGAAAAAAGTTGGAGACCTATTCTCGACCTGTCCACCTTAAATACATACATCATTGTCCCAAAATTCAAAATGCTGACCCTACAGCAACTTCTTCCCATGCTGGGCAAGGAGTGTTGGCTGGTAACTCTAGATCTCAAGGAGGCATACCTGCACGTCCCCATTCGACTTATTTGCAGAAGATACCTCAGATTTCTTGCAGGATCAGAGCATTATCAATTCTCAGCATTGCCCTTTGGCTTATCTACTGCGCCCAGAGTATTCACAAAATGCCTGGCATCAGTAATCGCCCACTGCAGAATACAAGGAATCCAAATTTATCCATACCTGGACGACTGCCTGCTACAAGGGGACAACAAAAGCAAGCTGACAACAGATTTACAAAGGGTCATTTACTTGCTACAAGCACTGGGATACACAGTCAATTTACAAAAGTCAAGGCTGATACCATCCCAGACAAGGACATTCCTGGGCGCGGAAGTGGACACTGTAAAACAAATGGCATTCCTAACCGCAGAAAAACAAAAAGAACTCCCTCTTTACTTCTTGGCTCTAACAAAACAGAACAAGTTAACAGCAAGAAAAGTCCTGCAGGCCTTGGGCTACATGGCATCATGCATAATCCTGGTTCCACATGCCAGACTACATATGAGAAAACTACAGTGGTACCTAAGGAATTTATGGTCCCAACACAGGCACAGCCTAGAAGCAGAAATTCCACTAATCCCATGCCTAAAACAGGAGTTCCTATGGTGGGCACAAGCATGCCAGTCAAACCCAGGCCTACCCTTTCACAGCTATCAAGCAAGCCAGACCATCACAACAGACGCCTCAGACCTAGGATGGGGGGCTCACATGATGGACAAATGCGTACAAGGATTGTGGACGCAGGATCACCTCCACCTGCACATCAACCTAAAAGAAATGCTGGCAGTAAAACTGGCAATCCAAAATTTCAGACCATTTCTCAAAGAGGGCCATTTGATGATAAGGACAGACAACACCACAGTCATGTGGTACATCAACAAGCAGGGAGGCACTCATTCATACCCCCTATGCAGAATGACTTTGGAGCTTTGGAACCTGGCACTCAGCTACAACATCCAGTTACAGGCAATATTTGTACCGGGAAAGGACAATACTCTAGCAGACATATTGAGCAGAACCACATCGGATGCCCACGAATGGATGCTACACCCGGACATCTTCAAGACCATCTCAAAGAAATGGGGAAGACCACAGATAGATCTATTCGCTTCCCTCTCAATCACCAACTCAAAAATTCTGCACAAGGACATTCCACCCACTTGCATGGAAAGTGGATTCGCTCTCCTTCAGCTGGAAAGGTCTAACAGCATATGCATTTCCACCTCTTCCCTTGATACACAAGGTATTACTAAAAATCAAGGAGGAACGTCCAAGGATAACCCTGATAGCTCCAAACTGGCCAAGACAACACTGGTACCCATTACTGAGGAGTATGTCTCGGGACAACATGTGGCCAATACCGCTGATGCCTGTGATGTTAACTCAGAACAACTACAGCATCATGCATCCAAACCTAAAACGTTGCAACTGACTGCATGGAACATCACATAGCAGCAACTAACCCAGAACTTTCCCAAAGGGTTAAAGACATTATCCTTGAAGCCGCAGACCTTCAACAAGAAGGAACTATGCAGGAAAATGGAAAAGGTTTGTCATTTGGAGCACTGAAAGAGGAAAAGATGTGTCAATTATAGATATGGCTAACATTCTGGAGTATCTGGCAGAGCTTCTACATACAGGCCTGTCCTATTCCTCCATCAAGATACATGCATCAGCTATTTCAGCAGAATACAGCTTTGATCCACCTGTCTTTTCACATCCTTTGCTCAGGCAGTTCCTCAGAGGAATCAAGAATGTAAAACCTCCAAGGAGACCACCATTGCCAGCTTGGGATTTGAACTTTGTGCTAGAAAAATTGACTCTCGCACCTTTTGAACCAGCAGCTACAGCGGACCTACAGCATCTATCGTGGAAGACTGCTTTCTTACTGGCAGTAACCTCAGCAAGGAGGGTCTCTGAACTTCAGGCCCTAATGGCCGTACAGCCCTTCCTAATCTTCCACCAAGATAGAGTGTCCATGAGGACTAATCCTACGTTTATGCCTAAGGTGATATCCAGAGTGTCTTTAAACCAGGCAATCCACCTACCTACCTTCTTTCCCAACCCACAAAACAGAGGGAAAGAATGCTGCATTCCTTGGATGTACATAGACAGTTACGCTACTACCTGGACAGAAAAAAAGTAGCAGAAAAACTGACCAGCTTTTTGTAGCCTATGCAACAGGAAGGGAAGGAAAAGCAATTTCCAAACAGACAATCTCCAAATGGATAGGAAATTGCATACGGTTCTGTTACTCCTTCCATGGAAAACCAATTCCACAGAACATAAGGCCTCATTCTACAAGGGCAACAGCCACTACCACAGCCTTCCTACGAGGTGTGGCAACCAAGGACATTATTGAGGCGGCTACTTGGACCTCCGTGCATACATTTGCCAAGCATTATAACTTACCAATGTACTCCAGATCCCGAGCAGGGTTTGCCACTGCTGTGCTGCAAGGGATCCTAACCACACCATAATCAAAATTTTTCCTCCTCCCTTAGTTGGCTATGGTATTCTACCCAGTTGTTATGACTGCAGATGCATCCATGAAGGACATAGTACAGTTTTGTACCTACCATAAATGTAGATGTCCGAACTGGATAGCATCTGCAGTCAGGATTACCCTCCCTCCTTCCCCTCTGTGGTACTCCTAGGGTATTTACCCTCCTAATAGCTAGCTAGTGGGGGGAGTCTCTTATGGTGTATTTGTTTGTATATATGTACATACATGCTTATTTTCTGAGTGTGCCTTCTATCCTTTTGGAAACATTGGCATTTATCCAAAATTTAGCCTTCCAGGAAGGGCAACTGGCATCTGGGGCAAGAAACACTGAAGAAAATGGCGTCGGCTGATGCCTTTATACCCGGAGACCAGCAGAGATGACGTCGGGTGAAGTGCGACATCAGCCGAAGCCGGACCCGGACTTTGGAATCCGGCCGACTGCAGGGCTGCCTGACGACAGGACAACCCCAGTTGTTATGACTGCAGATGCTATCCAGTTCGGACATCTACATTTATGGTAGGTACAAAACTGTACTTTCTTCATGTTTCACTGCTGCAGTCATTACATTTGGGTAATCCTGCTGGCAGGTTGCCCTCAGTCGGCCTGAATTCCAAAGTCTTGGGTCCTGTCAGCTGCTGTTGCCCTTTCCCTGACGTCAGGTCGTCAGGGGTACAAAAGAAGCAGCCGACACCATTTTCTTTAGTCTTTCTTGCCGTGCAGTGCCCGATGCAGAAGCAGTTCGCAAGTGCCGGTCGGCTGACTCCTGAGATTTTCATGTTCGAGTTTCAGATCCGAAGTCTTCATTAACTTTTTTTTCTTTCTTGCTCCAGACCGATGTCGGAAAAAGTTAATAATTGTATTTCTTATGGAAAGCAAATACCTCCATAAGGACTTTCACTCTTACTGTATTCCTTGCCTAGGCCCTGACCACAACGTTTCTAGTTGTCGGTTTTGTGCTAGATTTAACCAACGCGCTATTAAACGTTGGTATGATTTTGCACTAAGCTATTTTGAGCGCAGATTTAATTATACAATGCCGTCGGATGGCCATCTGACTACCGGAGTTCACAAGAAGCACAAAGAAAAGGAAAAAGACAGGCAAACGAGGCCCAAAACCGATGACGAATCTTCTAAGTAAGTTGCCGGTTCTCAGTGAGGCGCTTTCGCAGCCCCTGACGCGCACTACTTTAGAGTTGCAGGCTGCTACTGACTTCCACGTGGAGTTGGTCAGGCCGCTAGATACTTGAGGTATTGGAGCCTAGGAGACTATTCCCTCAGATGGGTCCGGAGCCGCTGAGCAGGCAACTGCTTCTGAGTGTGTTTTCAGACCTAAACAATTATACATTAAACCGACTACAGTTTCAAAGGCAAAGACTAAAGCACCTTTAAAGACAAAGAAGCAAGTTCACCAGCCACATGGATAGGCCTCCATGCCCAAAAAACAGATGCTCAAAATGGCCGAAGACTTAATTACCTTGATCTGGGGTTCCATCCCCCTCCTGATAAGAGACCTAGGCAAGAGACAGACTATGAATCTTCAGATCAGGTTTCCATTTCCTCAGATTCCTCCTCTGATCAGGAATATTCTCTCCCCCCCCCCCCCATGAGGATTTTGATGCTGAAGAGTCTATCCCTTCAGCTTCTCCTCCTGAGGACTATTCCTTTGGGGAAACCTTGCATAGCATGAGGGAGCATTTTCACTGGGAGAGCCAAGATTTTTCAGAATCTAAGAGGCTCAGGGATTTTCTTCTACTTCCTCAACACAGGCCTCTAGCTATTCCACCTGTGTTAGACATTGTAGATGTGTTTTCAGATCTAGTCTAACCCCTGACTCCTTACCTCCAGCTCCTGTTAAGCCTGACAGATACTACAGGGTTCCTGACTCTCAAAAATTCCTTTTCAAAAACCCTGCTGCAGACCCAGAAACTATTTTTCAGGGTCCCATAGGGGTCAAGGCTTCCACTGCAAAGAACCTTACCCCCTCGGAGAGATTCTAGGGCACTAGATAGATGGGGAAAAAAGATTTACACATCTGCTACCTTGGCTATAAGGGCCTTAAACTGCCAGTTTAATATGCTCAAATATCAGCAATATGTCATGACACTGCTTAAACAGAAAATGTTGGTAAATTCTAAATGTGCAGATAACAAGGAAATGGCAGGATTATTGCATGCAGCTGAACAAGTTGGTAAACCTAGTTTGCAATGTGGTTTTGATTCTCTGGAGGCCTCCTGCAGGGCCGCAGTAACGGGATCTGTAATTAGGAGGCATGTTCGGTTAAAGGAACAAAATCTGCCTGATCATGTCAAAGCTAAATTATTAGATGCACCATTACAGCATGATGCATTGTTTGGTGTTAAGGTCGAAGAGGTGTTTAAAAAAAAAAAAAAAAAAAAAAAAAAAAAAAAGGGGGACAAAGCTAAATCTTTGCAAACGGTCAAAGATTTTTTACAAGTACAGCCACCTAGGTTTAGCAGGCACTGGCCTACAAAGAATTGGTCCTTTCCAGTGTCAGACCTCAAGGGGGCAGATCCAGATGCCCTAGAGGCAGATCCCAGCCGCAAGGTTCGTACAGGTCTAAACAATGGGGTGCTTCTACCTCCAAAAGCGGAGAAGACAAATCACAACCATACAGGAAACCGTCCCAATGACTTCCCCCTGCCTGCACCAAGCACTCATTTACTGGCAGCACCCTTATGGGGAAAAATAGCACTTTTTTTCTCAAAATTGGCACACATTATAACCCAGGACAAATGGATTCTAGACGTAGTGTCACAAGGCTACAAGTTTCATTTCCATACCCTGCCAAGGGCAAACAGTTGGCCAGACCTGCCAAAAAATCAATGGACAGAGGCTCAAAAACAAGTCTCCTTCCTCATGGACATGGGGCTATTCAACAAGTGCCACAGCAAGAGCAGGGACAAGGATTTTACTCAAGACCGGTCTTGGTACCCAAAAACGACAAAACATGGAGACCAATACTGGACTTATCTATTCTAAACACTTTCCTGGATATTCCGAAATTCAAAATGTTAACCTTGCAGCAGCTTCTGCCCATGCTGGGCAGGAAGGATTGGCTCGTCACTTTAGACCTAAAAGAGGCATACCTGCATGTCCCAATCAGACAATCATGCAGAAGATACCTCGGATTCAAGGCTGGTTCAAAGCATTACCAATTCACTGCACTGCCCTTTGGCTTATCTACTGAGCCCAAGGTCTTCACAAAGTGCCTGGCACCAGTAATTGCTTTCTGCAAACAAAAAGGAATACAGATATATCCTTACTTGGACGACTGCCTCATTCAAGCAGAGGACAAGGACATTCTACTACAGCATCTGGCGTTTGTGAAAAGACACTTAACATGCGTAGGGTACATGGTAAACTACCAGAAATCAAAACTAGTACCCTCTCAAGAGATAATATTCCTGGGTGCAAGCTCAAATACAACTGCCCAGATGGCTTATCTCATGCCAGACAAACAAAGGCAACTGACTACGTACTTCACAATGTTAGCAACAAAGGCCCAGTTATCTGCAAGAAAAATTCTGCAGGCTTTGGGCTTCATGGCATCCTGCATCCTACTAATTCCATATGCAAGACTGCATATGAGGAAACTTCAAGGTACCTAAAAAGTTCATGGACTCAACATTGCTACAGCCTGGAAACTATAATTACACTCCTTCCCTGCCTGCAACAGGAGTTCCAATGGTGGGCAACGGCTTGTCACCAAAACATGGGACAGCCATTCACATTACCCCCAGCCAGGCAGACACTAACAACGGATGCATCAGATTAGGCCTGGGGGGCCCACATGGCAGGAAGATGCATTCAGGGCACATGGACCTCAAACCAAATGCATCTATATATCAACCAAAAAGAGATGCTAGCTGTTCAAAATGCCCTGACAGCCTTCAACGACCTACTTCATCCAGGAAAACTACTGATAGACAGAAAACACCACGGTGATGTGGTATATAAACAAGCAGGGGGGCACACATTCTTGCCCCCTTTGCAGACTAGCCTTGACGTTGTGGGGCACAGCCTTTACTTACCAAGTACATCTGCAGGCACAGTTCCTGCCAGGAAGGAAAAATACTCTGGCAGACAAACTAAGCATAAACCTCATGGATCCCCACGAGTGGCAGCTGGATCCACAAGTCTTCTGCATGATAACAAGGAAATGAGGATGCCCGGACAGTTTGCCTCCCCCCTACAACTACCAACTAAAAAGATTGTGCACAAGGATTTTTCACTGACAAGCATGGAAAATGGGCACCCTGTCATTCAGCTGGAAAAAACTATCACTATAAGCCTTTCCCCCTCTACCTCTCCTCCCCAAGGTACTCCTAAAGGTCAGACAGAAGAAGCCAAAGAAGATACTGATTGCCCCAGACTGGCCCCGCCAGCACTGGTACCCAATCTTAAGGAGCTTGTCTCAATGCCCAGCTTGGACATTATCTCAAGTACCTCATCTACTGTCCCAGCAAAACAAACAGATCCTGCACAGCCAACTCAGGACTTTAAACCTGGCAGCATGGCGGATAATGTAGTCATACAAAACACACCTCTCAGCAAAGCTGTGATGGATGTAATTTTGGAAGCCAGAAGGCCTAGTGCTAGAAAATCTTATGCTGGAAAATGGAAGAGATTCTGTGCTTGGAACCAGGCACAAGGAACAGATACAGCTGTGCCAAATATTACTCAGATTTTACAATACTTAACTGAGATGTTGGATAAAGGCCTTTCTTTCTCATCTATTAAAATTCATGTGTCTGCCATTTCGGCTTATTACAATGCAGAGCCACCAATCTTTTCTCATCCATTATTAAAACAGTACCTCAGAGGAGCCAAAAATTTAAGGCCTCCAAGGAGAACACCAATGCCTGTATGGGACCTCAACTATGTTTTGGAAAAACTCACCCTGCTCCTTTTGAACCAGCTGCTACTGCTGATATAAAGTATCTATCCTGGAAAACCGCTCTGCTCCTAGCAATAACTTCAGCAAGACGAGTTTCAGAGCTACAGGCACTTGTGGCTGTGGAACCTTTTATCCGGACATTGTCTCCCTGAGAACAAACCCAACATTTATGCCTAAGGTGGTGTCCAGTGTGGCTTTTAACCAAACCATTCATCTGCCAACTTTTTTATCCAAATCCACAGAACAAGGGGGAAATGATTCTACATTCTTTGGACGTGCAAAGACAACTTAGATTCTACTTGGACAGAACCAAAGTTTTCAGAAAGACAGCGCAATTACTAGTGGCATATGCTGCAGGATCAGACAGCGCAATTACTAGTGGCATATGCTGCAGGATCACAAGGAAAGGCTATCTCAAAGCAGACTACTTCCAAGTGGATAGGCCACTGCATTTGTTTCTGCTACTTATACCATGGCAAGCCAGTGCCTAAGGGCATTAGGCCACATTCAACCAGAGCTGCAGCCATTTCAGCAGCCTTTCTCAGGGGGGTACCAACAAAGGACATTTTAGAGGCAGCTACTTGGAGTTCAGTGCACACCTTTACAAAGCACTATCATCTGCCACTCTACTGTAAATCCAGGGCAGGCTTTGCCACTGCAGTTCTGCAGGGCCTCATAATCGCTCCTAATGATATTTAGCTCCAGCCTCCCAACCTTAGCTTTGGGAATCTACCCAAGTGTAATTACTGCAATAGTGAAACACGAAGAACATAGTACAGTTGTGTACACTTACCATAAATGTAGATGTTCGAGTGTATTCACTGTTGCAGTCCAAGTTACCCACCCACCATCCCCCTTTTCTTCTGATGGAACCTGTGTGGTGTATTTGCTTGTAGATTAAGGTAAAGTTTATATTGGTGCATGCAGTTTTTATTTATTGATATAAATTGCGGCTACCCTTTTAGGGAGCACCTAACATCTGGGGCAAGAAAAACTAAAGAAAATGGCGCCTGCTGCTGCTTTTGTACCCCTGACGACCTGACGTCAGGGAAGGGGCGACAGCAGCCGACGCAGGACCCAAGACTTTGGAATTCAGGCTGACTGAGGGCAACCTGCCAGCAGGATTACCCAAATGTAATGACTGCACCAGTGAATACAATCTAACAGCTACATTTATGGTAAGTGTACACAACTGCACTTTCTCACCCTTTTGAAAAAGGAAACCTTTTGTTTTTTCAGAAATCATTTACCTTTTATGACCAATCTAGAGTCTTAAAATGCTCACCTTTCTAGATCTTTGTACTTGACTGTGTCTGTCTTGTCATGCTTTACAAAACTCTTTGCCACAAAGTTCTTGTCACCCTGTGGAGCTTTTCATGCTGTTGTGTGACATTATGGTGCTGACTTCAGCTAACGATATCCTGCTTGTTCAGTCCATGTCTTTTTCTGTTCCAGAAACCTTCTTTGGTTCCCCAAGCCCGAAAAAAGAGCATTTTTACAGATTTCCACCCACTGGTTGCAGTTTGCAGCTGCATTTTGAGCTGCTATTGCCTTCCCCATAGACCCACTGAACTGGGCCTTGTCCATGACGGACAAGGGTGCTAAACCTGGAGGGTAAATTTGGTACCCACCCACTTGTCCAAATTATATTTGAATATGCTAAGAGAAGTATTTCAGTTTGTGAAGTGAAAGATGGTTCCATAGAAGTGAAATTTTATGATGCATACCTGCCCCACCAATGTTTTCTATTTCTGTTGCAGAAAAGATTGGCATCCTTTCAGCAGGTGTTTATGCCACTGTTGAACTTGGGAATGTACAATAGGTCAGACAGGATGGGGTTTGTTGAGGCTATTTTACACAAAGCAGAGGTCTCTTCTCAGAAGCCTGTATGGTACAGAGATGAGGGGCGCAAGAAAGAGTGTGTGTTTTTTGTAAACTTGAAGGCTGTTCTGCAAGGGCAGCAGATATCACCTCAACCTTTCTCTGGGATAAATCAGTTGAGGATATCTGTGCAGTAGCTGTGGTCTTCTCTGCATACCTTTTGAAAGATTCTACAAACTGAAAGTCACTAAAAGGTCCAGGATGACCTTGAAGTCTACCATCATTTAGGGTATTCTGTCTTGAAACTACATCAGTGGAGAAGCTGAGAGCTCTCTTAAAATTGAACTGATTGGATTGTTTAAGATGTAAAAGTCCTGTATTTGCCACAAGGATAGATTTTCATTAGCCTCGTCTGTCGACTTAAAACATAACCCTCTCACCTTTCTCTGTTCTTTTGTAAATTGTCATGAGCAGAGAACTGTTGGAGAAATGGCTAGCAGGGCAGTATTACTTTCCTCATGTAAGAGGGGGGTGTACAGCATTATGGGAGAAGTGGGTGAAATTTGAGACTGGGAGGAAAACCTGAAAAGTACATAGTTGTTGCCTTATAGAAACTGTTCTACAGCTAAAGATGGAAGTATATGGATCATGAAGATAAAGCTTTGTGGAATGTACAAAACTTTTGTTTTTTTGAAGTCCAGCAAAAAGAAGAGTAGGGGTAGCAGTTAGGGTGGTCTTTTAACTAACTATTTGAAATGTTGGGAACTGCATGAGCGAGTCCTGAAGTACAGAGGCTGAATGGTTTAAAAACGCACTTTGCCATACCTTTAAGGGAATATTCCAAGAAATGGCATGCTCAGACTAGCTATATGCAATCTCTGATTTAGTGTATATAAGTTCATGTGGTATGGAGGGTGCAGTGTTGCTTGCCCCCTTGCAAAACAAGTTTAAAGAAGAAGAAAAATTTTATATTTGCTGTTTTGCAATTTGTCTTTTTTTAGGTGAGTCACCAGTCAACACTGAGTGCCAACATTTCAGTAGAAAGCCACGAACTTTATCAGAGCCACAACCAAAATTGTTGTGTCCTTCAAAAAGAAGCCAAGGGCATTTTTGAGGAAGCTACTTGACAACTGTGCCATATTTCTTGAGAATGAAGTGGGCAGCCACCCCCTTTTTTTTTTTTTTTTTTTTTTTTTTTTTTAATAGCAAAACAGATGTCCATCACCTTTGCTTTCATGTGGGGTGTGCTGTGATCTTTTCACCAAAAGGATTCCTGTTTGTTGTAGTATTCTCCCTTTTATAAGGAATACTACAGCGATAGTGATTTTTTTTGCATTTGTAAACATTTTGCAGTGCCTTGTAAGATTAGGAATTGATAAATTTGCCAGTACTGAGAGATGACACATGCATTTTATAACTTTTCTGTGAAAGTGTTGCTACGTAAATAGCACAAGTAACAAAAAAAAAACGAGGGTAGTGCTACTCAAGGCCAGAAGTCTGAACCTCAATATGCACGCACTCGAGCCACTCCTCAGTATGGAGAAAATAGATATACGTGCAGTAACAGAAACCTGGTTTAAGGCTCCAGAGAGCACCCCAGCACTACCAGGCTACAACTCATACCGTACATTTCGGCCACAGAACCCAAAACGATAATACAAAAGGCGGGGGCGTATCCATATTCATCAAGGATACCCACACATCGAGGTTAGTGGCACAGCACGATGCTTCAGAGATCATCCATGTGCAACTAACAATGGGCAAAACTGCAATGCAAATTGTAGCTTGCTACAGATCACCCACCATGTCCCAGGACCCCCATTCCGCATTTCTGGAAACACTGGGAAACCTAAAGGTCCTACTAAACACCCTAATATTGGGTGATTTCAATTATCCAAACATTAACTGGGAGAACTACTTAAGTACTAACTCCCTTGCCCAACATTTCCTAGAATTTATAAACTAACGCCCTGGTTCATCTGGTCAACACTCCCACCAGAGGTGACAACATATTGGACCTGGTCATCACCAACATGGGCGACCGTTGTTCCACACCGGAGGCCAACCCCTCACTGGTTAGATCTGACCATAAACAAATCACTTTGGATATCCACATTCCGCCCCCAACCCCAGACAAGAAAACCACAGTGAAAAACTTTTCAAAAGCAAACTTCACGTTACTTAAGACCGAGGTGGAAAGTTTCAAAGCCCCCATGCTGAGGGATAACTCTGTCCAAGCTGCAAAATTCTTTACTAATGCATTCTACGGGCTCCTACAAGAATGCATGGATCATGCCATCCCAAGCAAAACCAAGACTCACTCCTCCAAGAAAAGGAAACCAGTCTGGTGGACTCCTGCCATAAACGAGCTATACAATAGAAGGAGGAAACTAGTACAGAAAGAGTAAAATCCCAAGAAGGGAAGACATCCCTGATCAGTATCAGCAAGAAACTATGATCCCTCATAAAATCATCCAAGGTGAGCTTTGAAAGAAAAATTGCCAAGGACTCCAAAGATAACCACAAGCATTCTTTAGCTATGTCAAGAAGTGGCAATGCTCAGATCTGCTCGGAGTTCTTGCAGAATGGCACAAAATACACTGAACCGACCGATATCGCCAACATCCTGGCAGACAGGTTCAGCGCAAACTTCACCCCCCTCTCACCCCCAAGAGGGCCCATAACCATGCCAGAAGAATGTAGAGTCCCTGTAATCACAGACACTTGGGTTAAAACAGCCCTCTCCAAAGCCAAACACAGCATCAGTGGGACCAGACGGTGTCCCAGGCCGTGTCCTACACGAGCTCAAAGACGAACTAACCCCTCACCTAAACACACTGTTCAAACTCAGCCTCTCCACAGGCTACATACCCATAGAGTGGCGCACAGCAGCGGTTATTCCACTCCACAAAGGTGGAGCCACAACAGACCCCGGGAACTATCGCCCTATAAGCCTGACTAGCTTGGTCTGCAAGGCTATGGAATGCATCCTCATGGAACTCGTTAATGGAGACATTGGGAACCTCCAACACTGGACCCTACCCAGTTCGGCTTTAAGAGCATATCATGCCTCCTAAACCTGGTGGATTTCTTTGAGACAGTTACCAAGGCTATAGATGAGGGAAAGGTGGTACACACAGCCTGCCTAGACCTCACAAAGGCCTTCGACACCATTCCACATTCTGGTATTATAGACAAGCTCACCAGCCTGAACATATAAACCCCTATGTCACAAGATGGGTTGCCAACTGGCTCACGGACAGAACCCACATGGTGAGAGTTGCGGGAGCTAGGTCCGACTCTAAATCGATTACAAGTGAGTTCCCCAAGGCTCAGTCCTAGGACCCCTCCTGTTATACTTCTCAGAAGTACAGGCAAGCACAGGAAGACTATGGCTGACCAAGTTCGCAGACTACTGCAAACTAGGGACTATAATTGACTCTCTGGCTGACAGACCTCCTCCAAAAGGGTCTCACTGAGATGTATACCTGATGTCAAAATCATGGCCTCAAGCTAAATGCCAAAAAATGCATGGTCATCCCCTTTGGAAAAAACATTGCCCACAAACTACAGCATAGGTGGTAGTCCCCTAAATACGGAAGACATAAGGGATCTGGGGACCAAAGTAGATAGTAATCTCACTTTCAATAAGCACATTGCCAAAGTGGTTAGAAAATCCTTCTACGTGGCCCACCTAATCACAAAAGGGTTCACATCCAGATCAAAAGGAGGTCATTGTGCCCCTCTACTCATCACTCATCAGACCCATCATAGAGTAAAACACCCCATTTGGGATGTACCTTACAAGACCCCTGCAACAGCTGGAAAGACCACAGAAGTAACTCACCAAGAGGATCACTGGCCTCAAACAGATGCCCTATGCAGCTCTGCTGAAGAAATTACAGCTGTACTCAGTTGCATACCACCTACTCAGAGGTGATCTCTGCCTGACATACAAGGTCATGTCCAACCCAGAATTGATGGGCATGCTCCACCTAAAGAAAACCTTATCCCTGCGAGCCACAAGCTCTAGGGATCTAAACCTCACCACAACAGTAAATAGGATGTGCTGGAGGGATAGATTCCTGTCCCAGAGACTTCCCATGCTTTGGAACAAGATCCCAATCTACATTAGGCAGACAGAGGTACAGGGAACGAATCTAAGGAGGCGGCGAAAGCCAACACATTCTGGCTAGGCTTATAAATGCCTTCGGGCAGATAGCCTAGTACCTACCTATGAACCTATGTGATGACAGGATTAAGGAGAGACATGAGGAATGCACACCACACTAAGTATATTGGGTATACATAGGTAACCAATTAGCTGAGCCTTCTAAGGCAGGATTTACGATACTCTTGTTGACTGAGGGAGGAAGGAAGATGGTGGGGGCAGGGGAGTAATTTGGCACGGAACAGAACACTCACAGAAGTTGTCTTCATAAAAAGTCTGCGTTACTTCTGCTATTTAAGATTTCTGGAAGCTGCTTTAAGGAAATGTGGAACACAGCATAAGGAAAACATTTGTAAGACTTACTGCAGTCCATTGAATTGACATTTTGTATCGCAGACACTCAGTTAACTAAGTTTCTCTGGTCTTCATTCAGAGTGAATGGAACTAGGATGTGACTAGATATAGTAGGGTAAAGTAACCTCATTAGCTGTGCTTTCACACATATAGACTTGCATGTCCAAGGAAACATTTTTCATCAGGATTTCTGCCCCATTCCAGATTTCTTGATTTAAATTTTTGTAATGACTTCTTCCTTTGCAGGCAAGTTTGTATATAGCAGACAGATCTTGATGGAGAGAGAGGACCACATTTTTGTCATTTTGTTCATATCTGTGTCTTGGTTGAGCTCATTTGCAGATATTTCTAAACCTCTGTCCCCAGTTTGACCTTTAAGTAAAAGAGTGACTGCATAGACTTCCCTTTTGTGTTGCAAGTCATCAACACTTTGGATTTTCAGCTTATTTCCCCCTTCTTAGTACAGCATTGTCGTCATAAGCTGGAGGCACTTTATATGTAGAAAGCAGCCTTCAGTGCCATTTGTTACACAAGCACAACAGGAAATTCACTCCACAGAAGCATTTTTGATGATCAGTCCACGTACTGTGTACCAAAGCATCAATTTACTGCTTCCTGCTTGTCTCCGATATTGTAAGAGTTATGTTTGAGACCAAGTTTCAGGTTTTTATATTACACTTGTTAGCAGAGTAAGTGAACTGGTCCAAGGACACTCTGGTCAGAGCCCAGGCCATAAGAGTGATATGTCACATGCAAAGAGTCAGATTACAGAAACTGTTATAATAAACAGAGCAACAGAACAACAATTTAATGGACTGTAACACAGCATCACTACTAAGCATTTAAAAAATGTAAACACTTGGTTAAGTGAAAGATACTTAGAGCAACAATGCAAATTCTACTTGCCATTTAGTGAAAGCACAAACTTATTGCTTATCACTTTGTCCTCCTCTGCTTGAATCATTACACCCCTAATAACTTCCCTCCTGCACTTGAATCACTGTATCCCTTTTCACCTCCTTGTTCAACAGCACTTCTCATTTTTCTCCCTTAACTGTTCCCATGTCATGCATCCCCTGTATACCCAAGTTATAAGCCTAGGTACACCAGTTTGAAACAGACAACCTAAATAAAACTAATCCTATACCGTGCTCTGTGTTGTATGTTATTACCACTGTCCTCCTGTTCACAGTTGTCTCTCCTCCCTCCAACATACTTTTATAACTTCATTATATTTCTTGAGCTTTTTACAAGCCTATACTAAAGTCTCCTTCCTACTTAATTTTATAGCTTTCTTCATTACGTATCTTGACCTCCTTGTAAACCTTTCTTTACTGATTTCTTGGCTGTTAACTCTTTTTCTCTTCTGTAGAAACATGGCTCTCCCACAATCAACTTGTCCGTAACCCACAAACACTAAGCTCCTTTTCACTCCTAAATCACTGGCACACCTCAAATACTCCTCTTTCATCACTTCACTCAACAATACCATCATTAGGCACGAACCCCATACCAAACTTCTTGGCGTTATTATTGCCAATGAATTTAATATGATATTCACATCCAACAGTGTATTTTATAAAATAAAAAGACGCTTGGTCTCCTTTATCATAATCCGAGATTCATAGCACCGTCCTCTAAACTCTTCCTAGCTCAGTCTCTTCTGCTACCCTGTCTACTGTACGCAACCCCTATCCTCGCAAACATTCACAAACTCTACTTTCCAAACTTGAACAAACATACAGTAAAATTGCCAGATTTGCCACTAATCCCCTTACAAGTCCCATCACTGTCTTGCCCTTAAGACACTCCGGTGGCCTGAATTCCCCAACCAACTTCTACTACAATTACACATCACCCACTCCATCCTGAATAAACCCTCTTTTTGCCCCTCCATTTTCTAACCTTGTATCCTATTACAGCCTCTGCCGTCACCTTCGTACATCGACAAACTCCTCCTTTGATATGTACAAACTCAACAAAATATTGGTAAGTCCCATTATAAATACTGTAGTACATGCCTGGAACTCGCTTCCCCTCAGTATAAGAAGCATCTCCCAAAGACACTTGTTTAAACATGAACTTAAACACTGCTTACAAATGACCTGGTCCTGCCCTTGTCAACACAACAGATTATACATGGTGGGTGGGGCTCAGTTTCCGAAGAGATCAGAAACAAAAAAAAAAAAATGCCAGCAAATATATAATGGGGTTGGGAGGGTGGCCTAATGGTTAAGGTGTTTGCTTTACAAACACAAGGTGCAGGGTTTGAGTCTCACACGGGATAATTGGCTAGGCTTAAAATGGCTCGCAAGGGCAGTTAGCCTAGTACTAATCTATGAACCTATGAATCTGTCCCTATCCCCGGCTACACTTCATTTACTCCTTTTCTGTCATCTCCTTTGCCTCCTTTCTTTTCTGTCATGCAGTCTTACTTGTATAGCTTGTACTTAGACAATTGTTATCAACCCAATAACTCCCTTTTTTTCTTATTTTATATAGTTTAATTATATAACTTATACAAGAGAAAATAGGGAGGAAGGAACTTTGGAAATCGGATTACCATAATGAGTGGAGGCCAGAGAAGATGTTTTTCAAGCAGGCTAGCTAGAGAGGCACCCAAGCAAATAAAGTGAATATTGGAGTTTTTTCAGAAAGTTTAGCTTTGGAGGACAAGGTTAACGGACAACATTGATGTGCTCTGCCCAATGTTGCTTCAGGGTTTAATTTGAACCAATCCATTCACTTGTCAGTGTTCTTTACAAATTTTAGTAGCAAGGAGGAATATTTGCTTCATTGTTTAGATGTTCACAGACAACTCAGATTCTGTTGAATCTGACCAATTTATTTGTATCTTTTTCAAAGTCAAGACTTGGTAAGCCTGTTTCCAAAGTGACCTGTTCAGATGGCTTTTCAATTGTATTTCCTTTGCATACTCCTTAAAAGGAATGTCTTTACCTATGAAGCCTAGAGGTCATTCCATTACAGTGGTGGCTACTTTGCCTTTTTCTCGCAGGCTTCTGTTGATGTTTGTGCTGGAGCTCCTTGGACTAATACTCGTACTTTTGTGTCCCATTACAAATTGGATGTTCAGTTTAGATCTAGGGCTACTTCTGGTTCCACCATCTTGCAGAATGTTCTGTCCTAGGACCTCCCTGGGGTTTTTACTAGCTGGGGACACTATCACACAAGTTTAGAATGTTCAGAAAAGGCTATATTAGATGTGAAAGTTATGTACTTGTCATAATGATAGATCCAGGTTTTCTTCTTCTGTCCAGGTCAACCATTCCTCACTTCTTGCTCCTCCAAATTGTCACCTTTTAGTGAGTGTTCCTGGTTAGCCTTGCAGTTTGGCATTGAAGCCTGTATTGGGAGGGTCTATTTGTGCTGCCTTCTATTCCCTGCGTGCAGATTGATCTTCCCGATAATGATGTGTTATAATCCAGAGAGTTCTGTGGGAGCAAACTAGAACAGAGTAGAAAGTGTTAGAGTAGGGTATTATGGGTAAAGGAGGTAGTGCTCTTTCTGATCCTACTCTGATCAGATTACCCACAGGATGACATGGATGGAATAAGATAACATTTTCCTTTATTTGACAAATAATTGGGACAGTGCGTCTTTAACAATAAATATTTGCTGTGTTGACAGTTTAGTGAAAACATCTTATCAGTTATTTGTAATTGCCAGGACTAACTATATTTGGGGCATTTTTGTGAGAAAAATGTATTGCTTTTGTATTTAAGTGTGAATTGCAGGATTGAAATGTTTTTAGGGATTACAGGTGTATTTTTGTGCTTGTATACTCTTCATGAAAACGGGCGGCCGCAGTGGTGCAGTGGTTAGCGTTGCCGCCTCACAGCAAGAGGTTCTCCGGTTCGGTCCTCGGCTAAGGTGTCTTCTGTGCAGAGTCTGCATGTCCTCCCTGTGGTCGCGTGGGTTTCCTCCAGGTACTCAGGTTTCCTTCCACATCCCAAAGACATGCTGTAGGTGGATTGGACACTCTAAATTAGCCCTAGGCGTGAGTGCGTGCATGTCTGTGCCTTCTGAGGAAGGTTGGGCACCGGGCTGGCAACTCGACACTGTAAAACTCCACTGCCAATCATGAGTGGACAGGTGATCCACTGTGATAACCCCTAACTGGGAAAAGCCGAAAGAAGAAGATAGTTTAATTATTTTTCCATTTCTTGAAATGTAATGATGTAATGCATTACTTTTATATCTTTTATTTTATATTTTTGCCACATGTTCATTGTTTTACTTAAAAGCTAGTAAATAATCTGGAGCTTTTCTCCTCTGGTCTCCACTGAATATGGGCCCCTGGCTCAGTTGGACTAACCTGGTTAACAAATGTCAGATAAATAAATGAAATGTAAGAAAATTAACCTTAATTATGTTTTCCCTTCTACAGTATCATCAGTCCATTGCTTCCAGCAAGATTTTAGAGCTATAGTAAGTGTACAGACTTGTAATTGTTGATGTAAATACTTTACTGTATATACCTATTTTGTAATCTTTTTTCATACAAAATGTAGCTATTGTTTTTCAGAGAACTGTCTGAAATTCACTTGTTAATATAAATTTATTTTCTCCCTGGGCCTGTGCTGAAAATGGGCTATGCCCAGTTGGACTTTCCCTGTCAATGAAGACAAGTAAATAGTTAAACATATAGTGTGATAAATTTAGAAATGGTTCATATTACACTATAATCCTTGAAATACAGTTTGTTATAGCATTGTTGTATAGTCAGTCCATGTGGTGCTATCCAGCAGTTACATTTTCTACCGAGCAATCACTTTGGTTAGTGGGTAATGACATGGATAGTAGGCAGTTTGTGAGGTATTGCCTACAGCTATCTACAATGTTTACATTAAGTCTAGGATTCAGATTTTCGCTTGACTTAAAATTAATGTAATTTGAATCTTAATCTGTGTGTCTGAAACAATTGCATTTCTTCTTCATAGTTAGTAAAGTTTTTTTTATTCTTTGAGTTGTAACTTAATGCCACTTGTGCCTTAAGGAATGTTGTTTCAACAGTCTGGAATAATTTTAACAAATGCCTGTTCACTCAGTTTAAATTTTAAATATGGGTTTATCCAGTGTAATACTCCAGTATTGCACAGAGTGCAAGCAAATTTGATCTCTTGACTTGCAGTTTGTTGTGTAATGTCAGCAGTGTTACAGAAGGCCTTCTTGATGTAGGACACACGAGATTTGAAGGATGCTCACTGCTGATTAAACGGCCCACTGTTTTTAAGCTCCCCCCTGCATCATCCTACAACCGTATACTGCTGTGCCTCCTCCCATCATAAGGGTTACCAGCTTCTCCTTTAATTCCCCCAGCCTACCTGATTTAAGGTGGTGCTGCTCAAGGAACCTAAGGGTGTCTTGGGGGGGCGCTCACTTTTTATTCTGCCGGGGAGGGTTTAATTTTTTGATCTACCTATACCCTCTTCCCCAATGGATCTCCATGGTTGCACCTGAAGAGAGGACGTGCATTGGGTAAGTGCAGAGTTTCATCCTGCCTCTACAGCAGTTCATTCATGTCCCCAGCCTATTCCCCTCTTTGGGCTACTCCCTCTCTGTTAGCATCTCGAGCCTGCACCAGATATCTGTGACGAACACTCATGCACCCCCCCCCCCGCCACTCTGCCAGTTGAGATGTTAATCAAACCTGGTTTGGCTGAGCTGGTCAGGACTTTATCTGTACCAGCAGAGCAACACAAGTGGCCCACATTATAGGTATACCTTTTCAGTCGATGCATGTTTGAGTTCTGCAGCTATTGAGGTTATAGTAAGACGTCCTAGGTGGCCTAGAATTTAGCCATTTCTTGATAATAAAATTGCATTGCATTTTGGATGTCGTAGTGAATAACCATGGTTCTCTGAATAATGTTCCTAGATTATTCTTAACGAAAGAGTGAAAACAGACTTGTCAAGCACGTTTTTGTACCTTGTTTCCCCATATCTTGGGGAATTTCCAGTTTTTAGTGTCTTTTTTTGCCAGTCTTGCCTGCATTCAACAGTGGTGCCTTTACAACTGAAATCTTACTGGTGCTGGTTTTGCCAGAAAATACTTTTAACTGTTTTGTGAAATCTTTTTTGTTCATTTCATCTCTGTGGCTTTAAAGAACCTCTTGATGTAGGTGAAGACAGCAGAGGATAGCTTGATGTTCATCGTGTTACCCTGCTGCAGTCATCTCACTTGGGTTATCCTGTCGTCAGGCGGTCCCGCAGTCGGCTGGATTTCCAAAGTCTTGGTCCGACGTCGGTTGCTGTCGCCTCATCCCTGACGTCAGTGCGCCAGGGGTGCATATACTGCAACCGACGCCATTTTCTCCAGTCTTTCTTGCTGTGCGGTGCCCGAAGCAGAAGCAGTTCGCAAGTGCCGGTCGGCCGACTCCTGAGACTGTCTAATTCGAATTTCAGACTGAAGTCTTCTATAAAGCTAAGTACCCCGTTGGGGAAACTTTTCTTGCCTCAGACCGATGTCAGAAAAAGTTAACAATTGTATTTCTTGTGGGAAGCAAATACCTCATAAGGATTTTCATTCTTATTGCATACCTTGCCTAGGCCCTGATCACGACGTCACTTGTCGTTTTTGTGCTAGGTTTAATAAGCGTACTATTAAAAGACTATTTGATTTTGCACGACACCTTTTTGGTAGAAAATTTAACTATAACATGCTGTCGGAGCTACCGACTACCGGCGTGCACAAAAAGCACAGGGACAAGGACCGACAGCCAAGGCCTAAACCCAATTCCGAGGCCTCAGTTGATCCAGTCTCCGGTTCTCCGGTTATCAGTGAGGCTCCAACGCAGCCCCTGACTACCACAGTCCTGGAACCCCAGACCGCTACGGATATTTTGATGGAATGTAATAGCCCGACGCAGCCTTTTACTTCAGGCCCTTCCGACGATATACCTTCTAAGGACGTCGGTGCTTCTGAAACGCCATTGGTTTCTGAGGGCGTTTTCAGACAGACTACTCTCACAGTCAAAACGTTTTCTAAGTCTAAGACTCCTTCTAAAGCTAAAAAGACTACACTTCAGTCTCCTGTTCAAGGCCCTATGCCTAAGAAACAGATGCTCAAAATGGCTGAAGATTTGATTTCTCTTATCAGGGGTTCACAGCCTCCTCCTGACAAAAGGCCTAGACAAGAGGCAGATTCTGCTTCTTCTGAGCAACTGTCTCTATTTCTTCGGATTCCTCTGAAGACCAAGACTATTCCTACTCTCCTTATGAGGATTCTGATGCAGAGGACTCTATTCCCTCAGCTTCCCCTCCTGAAGACTACTCTTGTGGGGGAAACTTTACACACTATGAGGGAACATTTCCACTGGGAAGGTCAGGATTACTCTGATTCCAAGAAAAGGCTCAGAGAGTTTCTTTTACTCCCCCAACACAGACCTCTAGCCATCCCTCCTGTTTTGGACATTGTGGATGATGTCTGTTTAGAATCCAGTTTCAACCCAGACTGTCTACCTTCTGCTCCGGCTAAGCCTGACAGATACTACAGAGTACCTGATTCCCACAAATTTCATTACAAAAGCCCAGTAGCTGACCCAGAGGCTATCTCCCAGGGTCCCAAGGGGGCTAAGGCTTCCAAGACTAAAAACCCAGTACTTTCTGAGAGGGATTCAAGAGCACTAGACAGGTGGGGGAAAAAGGTTTACACCTCAGCCACATTAGCTATGAGAGCACTAAATTGTCAATTTCATATGCTCAAGTATCAGCAGTTTCTAATCTCTTAGTTAAAACAAAAGAAAACCTCCCTTCCTCAACAATCTGAACTGAAAGAAGTACAGGATTTGTTGCACGCCACCGAGCAGGTGGGAAAACATACCTTACAATGTGGGTTTGATTCTTTGGAGGCCTCCTGCAGAGCAGCTGTCACTGGATCAGTTATACGTAGGCATGCCTGGTTAAAGGAACAAAGTCTACCTGATAATGTTAAAGCAAAACTTCTGGATGCACCCTTACAACAGGATGTTCTTTTTGGAGTTAAAGCAGAAGAAGTGCTAAAGAAAATGGAAGATAAGGCGAAATCAATGCAGACAGTCAAAGATTTCCTACAAGTACAACCCCCTCGCTTCAGCAGAAACTGGCCAACAAAAAATTGGTCCTTTCCAGCCACTGACGGACCTCAGAGGGGTAAATACAGGCGCCCAAGGGGCAGAGGACAACCACAAGCCCAGTATAAACCTCGCCAATGGGGCACTCCAACCCAGAAAGGAGGAGAAGACAGGTCTCAACCCACCAGAAGGCAAACTCAATGACTTGCACCTCAACTGGCCAAACAAAGCTCTTTTGTCAGCCCCCTTGGGGGGGAAAACTAGCACTTTTTGCAGACAACTGGCACATAGTCACAAAGGAAAATGGGTCCTAGACATAATTTTACGAGGATACAGATTCCATTTTCACACCTTGCCAATGCAAAGAGGAATGCCAAACCTGCCACAAAATCAATGGGCAGAGGCACAAAAACAAATTGCAGCTCTCATGGCCGTGAGAGACATTCAACTGGTACCGATTTAAGAGCAAGGCCAAGGATTTTACTCAAGGCTCTTTCTAGTACCCAGAAAGGACAATGCTTGGAGACCAATTCTGGACCTTTCAATTCTAAACACTTACCTACAAGTCCCAAAATTCAAGATGCTAACACTACAGCAGCTACTTGCAATGTTGGGCAAGGAAGCATGGCTGGTAATGTTGGACCTCAAGGAGGCATACCTGCATGTCCCTATCAGACAAAGTTGCAGAAGATACCTCCGTTTCATTGCAGGTTCAACCCATTACCAATTCTCTGCACTGCCCTTTGGCTTATCTACTGCGCCCAGGGTTTTCACAAAATGCCTGGCACCAGTAATTGCATACTGCAGACAAAGAGGAATTCAAATATATCCATACCTGGACGACTGCCTTATCCAAGCAGAAAGAAAAGACATTCTCTTACATCATCTGGCTTTTGTGAAGCATCTACTACATTGTCTGGGGTACACAGTAAACGAAAAGAAGTCAAAACTAGTACCCTCACAAAAAATGACATTCCTGGGTGCCAGCTTGGACACAATGGCCCAGAAGGCTTATCTTGCACCAGACAAGCAACTACAACTGACTCAATATTTCAAGACAATGGCAACAAAGACCCAATTAACTGCAAGAAAATTTCTGCAGGCTTTGGGCTTCATGGCATCTTGCATTCTGATAATACCATTTGCAAAACTGCATATGAGGAAATTACAGTGATACCTAAAAAGTGTATGGTCTCAATACAGCCACAGCTTAGACACAGTGATATCTCTCATTCCCTGCCTTCAACAGGAATTTCTGTGGTGGGCACAGGCATGTCACCTCAACAAGGGTCAGCCTTTCACCTTGCCCCCAACCAGGCAAACTATCACAACAGACGCTTCAGACTATGCCTGGGGGCACACATGGCAGGGCAATGCATTCAAGGCCTATGGACTGCAGAACAAAGAAAACTGCACATAAATCAAAAAGAGATGCTAGCTGTACAGAAAGCTCTGACAGCCTTCAAGGATCTAATACATCCAGGACAACTTGCAATAAAGACGGACAACACCACTGTAATGTGGTACATAAACAAACAAGGGGGCACACATTCCTACCCTCTTTGTAGGCAAGCAATAATCTTATGGAACACAGCTCTGGCCTACCAAGTCCAGTTACAAGCTCAATTCCTGCCAGGACAGAAAAACACATTGGCAGACGACCTAAGCAGAAACATCAAAGATCCCCACGAGTGGAAGCTAGACCCACAAATATTTACAATGAAAACTCAAAAATGGGGCCTACCAAATATAGACCTGTTTGCCAGTCCACAAAACTACCACCTGACAAAATCTTGTACAAGGACATTCCACCATCAAGCTTGGAAAGTGGACGCTCTCTCCTTCAGTTGGAAAAACCTGACAGCATATGCCTTTCCTCCATTACCTCTTCTCACAAAGGTTCTTTTGAAGGTCAAAAAGGAGAAACCTCAACTGATTCTCATAGCCCCAGACTGGCCATGCCAGCACTGGTATCCGCTATTGAAGAATATGGCTCACAGCCTACCATGGATATTGCCTCAAATTCCTCATTTGCTCACGCAGCAAAAACAAACCGATTCTACACAGCCAGAAAACCTTAAACCTGGCTGCATGGCAAATCTTTTAAACAACCAACCAGCCCCTCTTTCACAAGCAGTTCTGGATGTTATTCTGGAAGCCAGGAGGCTAAGCACCAGGAAGGCTTACTCGGACAAATGGAAAAGGTTTTCTGCCTGGAACCAAGCTACGGGCCAAGACACAACTCAGCCTCATATGCCTCACATTCTGCAGTATTTAGCAGAGATGTTGCACAAAGGACTTTCCTTCTCAATTAAAATCCATGCTTCAGCTATTTCAGCTCACTACGACACAAATCCACCTTTATTTTCACATCCTCTTCTAAAGCAGTTCCTCAGAGGGGCAAAAAACATTGGACCACCTAGAAGAGCTCCTACACCAACATGGGACCTCAACTTTGTTCTGGAAAAACTAACGTTACCTCCCTTTGAACCAGCTTTCTCTGCAGACCTTCAGTTCCTATCTTGGAAGACTGCCCTGCTCCTGGCAATAACTTCTGCTAGGAGAGTCTCAGAACTACAGGCACTAATGGCAGTGGAACCTTTCCTCAAGACAGAGTTCCTCTACGAACTAATCCTTCCTTCATGCCTAAGGTGGTTTCCAGTGTAGCTTTAAATCAAACCATCCATCTACCCACTTTCTTTCCCAATCCACAGAACAAAGGTGAGAGACTCTTGCATTCCTTGGACATTCACAGGCAGCTTCGTTACTATTTGGACAAAACTAAGGCTTTCAGAAAAACTGACCAGCTCTTTGTATCCTATGCTACAGCTTCTCAAGGGAGGGCTATATCCAAACAAACTTAAATGAATAGGCCATTGCATACGGTTCTGTTATACCCATCATGGGAAACCAGTTCCTACTACCATTAGATCCCACTCTACTAGGGCAACAGCTACCTCTACAGCCTTTCTCAGAGGGGTTCCTACCAAGGAAGTTTTAGAAGCTGCAACATGGAGTTCAGTACACACCTTCACCAAACACGATCACTTACCTCTTTATTCTAAGTCCAGGGCAGGCTTCGCCACTGCAGTTCTGCAGGGCCTCATTGCCTCCACTAACCCTCTATGATACCTCCACCCTACCTTAGCTTTGGGACTCAACCCAAGTGTGATGACTGCAGCAGGGTAACTCGATGAACATGGTACAGTTTTGTACCTACAATAAATGTAGATGTTCGAGTGTTCACCCTGCTGCAGTCCAGGTTACCCTCCCTCCAACCCCTCTGATCTTCTGGCTAAATCTCTGCTATGCCTTACTGATGTATTTGCTTATAGCTGAAGGGATTTTGTGTTTGTACAGTGTTCACACCATTTGGTACTAATTTTGATCTCTCTTTTGGGGGCACCTGACATCTGGGGCAAGAAAAACTGAAGAAAATGGCGTTGGTTGCAGTATATGTACCCCTGGCGCACTGACGTCAGGGATGAGGCGACAGCAACCGACGTCGGACCAAGACTTTGGAAATCCGGCCGACTGCGGGACCGCCTGACGACAGGATAACCCAAGTGTGATGACTGCAGCAAGGTGAACACTCGAACATCTACATTTATGGTAGGTACAAAACTGTACTTTTTGATTCTATTAAAGTCTGTGGATGCATACTGCTATGCCTTTGGGTACCAAGGAGGTTATCTGTAGAGGTGAGTGGGTGTGTAATATGTTGTTCTCAATGATGTCACAAAGGTCAAAAGATCCTTTAAACTATATTGATTTGAAAGTCACATTTCTGAAAGATTGTTGAAAAGACTGAAGTGCTTTATGGCGAAACCGCCAACACCAGGAACATTCCAATCTAAAGGAACAACATACTATGGTGTAGGGAAGACTGTTCTAAAACTGAAAACACACTTTAGAGTACATTTGGAGAAACAGAACCCTACTCAACCTTTTAGAGGGAGATCAACCACAATATGGAATCATCACAGAAAAAATACCAGGGAACTTACTAGAAAAGAGGCTTTCGGGTGTGTTCACCCGAAGTTTTTTTTTTTTTTTTTTTTTGGGGGGGGGGGGGGTCGCTCAAGATGTATTGGAAAGCTTTGCATATAACTTTGTGTATGTGCATTGTGGAATATACTAATTCTGGGTTTTCCAGTTACCGGTGAAGGAAAGGAAGTAGTGGACCCTTCCTGATCAGAATTGCACAGACTTTTAATCCACATATCTGAGGTCCTAGTGAAGGCCTTTGGTGGACCAATCTCTGCTAATGTAGTCTGTTAAAGTATTAACCTCCTCTTGAATTTGCTACTGTTCACAATGCTGAAAACTTGATCCTTGACAATGTTAAATGTTTGTATAAAGCAATATGGAGTGACATTGGATGATGGCCCCAATATTGTTTTTCTTGGTGGATTTCCTTTTTTAGATTACAGTCTTTCCTTTGGCCTATTCATAACACTTCATTGCATTTGCCAAGGACTTGAGCCCCATGTTTGACTAGGCTTCCAATACTTTTGTATTTGTTTCCTGGATAATTTCATTATGATTGTCTCTTAATCCCAGCTGTTACTTTGGCATCAGAGGTTGGTAAGTACTTCCTTTTGTTGCATGGAACAGTTGTAAATAGTCAGTTGATTCCAGTGTAGTGGCATCACTTTCTGAATTCTACATTTGCATTATAAAAGAATGTGTTCTTCCAGAGAAACTAGCTGAAATCTGAACATGGCAAGACAATTACTTGTGTCTGGGTTTGCATATTTTTTTTTTTTTGCATTCTAGGGGATCCAGGTGCATGTTTGCATAGGAAAATAGTCCGTGGATGTTTGAGCATGCAGAATCCACATATTCCTTTAAATCCAGAAGTTTTAATCTAGCTGTCAACTGCTGTGTGGACCCAGTTTCTGTCCTTGAATTTTGATATACTCCGTCATCCTAACTCTACTAATAATGTATGCTTTAGACCATGAATTCAACTTCAGTCGCCCGGTTCATGATTCTAAGCTAAGAGTCATTCTACTCATAGTAGCATGAAAGAGTTAAAGAAAATATTCGGTGTGAATGTTTTCAAAATGAGTATTCTTCCTGGATTTCCATAATCAACCCTTTAAAAGCAACAGTGATATGGCATGCCTGGATATATTACAATTGGCCACATGGAGTGGATAGCCATGGAGAGCAAAATATATGAGATGGTGAGACTGATACTGAATTTTGCCAGAGGTTACATACATTTGATTACACAAGACAGCAGAAGATAATAAGTCATGCATTTAGTGTGATTAACTTGAGCCCTTTTTCTGTTACAGTTTCAACTGTTGCTTTAACTGAAGTGGCAAAGGTCTTTTTCCATTGCTCTTAAAGGAAACTCTGCCTTGGAAGTTTAAAACAAAAAAAAAGTTAATTGACTTTCTGTGGTATTGTCATGTGCCACAGTCACCCTGTGTCCTTATTATATTTTAGCTTGTTTTATCCAAAAATGACTGCCACAAGGTCTGTAGTGCTAACATTAGGAAGTGAGATGTTACTTTCCTCCTATGTAAGTAAAATGGCAGTAATGCTTATTTTGCAGTTTTCTCCCAGATTCTTAAAGTCCTTAAATGTATCCAACCTCCTGTCACATCTGGAACTTAATTTGAAGCTATAAAAGTCTTGTCTCACACACTCATGAAATTGCCTTTTTTGGGGTTTCTGATAGATCCTGTCAGGCAAAAGGCTATCTTTCAAAAAAGAAAAAGTTGTAACTTACTAGCAAATCTGTCCATTTTATCTCAACAGCTTCAGGCTCCTACAAGAGAATTTCTCAGGATTCAAAACCTTATGGCATTCATGATCCTCATGATACTACTGTCTTCCAGCCCTGTTCAGTTTGTTCAGACAGACTCTTTAGACTATGCTTGGGTGTGCAGTTTTCATATAAGTAAAAGTGCACAGTCTGTGGGACTCTTGGGATAGGCCAGAGCACATAAACAACAAGGAAATACTAGCAGATGCTCATGCTTTTGAAAACGTTCTACCTTCTTTGCACTCAAGATCCATTATAGATAGCACAGCAGTGATGTGGTATCTGTAGAAACAAGGGGGCGTCAAGATCAGATCCTCCTTGCTGGTTGGCAGTTGTGGCTTGGGAGCCGGCTCTTCACCATTCTGATTCTTCAGGCCTCCTACTTTCTATCAAAGCACAACATTGTGGCAGACTCAGCAGATTCTAGACAGACTCTCACGAAGTCGACACTTAATACAGGTGTGTGTTGCAAGACTTCATCCAGAAGTGGGGAACACCTCAACTAGGTCTTTGCATCTTGTAACAAAACAGACAACTTAAAAAGTATGTTAAAGACATCTTTGCAGCCAAGCAAGGAGAGCAGATGCTTTTTCATTCACTTAGGCAGGAATGTTATTGTACACGTTTCCACCCTTTCAAATGATTTCCAAGGTACTTCTAAAGTTTCAAAATGATTTCCAAGGTACTTCTAAAGTTTCAGAAAGAATTACTAAAAATATTTGAGGTGACTCCCTGTTGATCCAGGCATAATTGCTTCTCCCATCTTATAGAATTGGCCAAGGGCAATTGCCAAAAGCTTCTTCACAGACTGGATTTACTCACGCAATAGAAGAGGAGTTTGATATACCCCATATGATTTCTATTCACATTAAGTAGAGCGCTTTCCTGTCCCTATTCAAACGCAGTTTGGAGCAATGGATGGGGAATCACAGATTCACAAATGGGATAGCACCTGTGTCCCTTGTGGACAGGGGCAGTCTGTAAGATGCTCAAGGCATAGGCAGAAATCCATGTCATCCTTTTGCCCCTAGGGGCCATATATTGGTAAAATCTGGTTATGTTGGCTAGGCTTGTAAGGGCTGTTAAGCCCGTTACCCTAGTAATCTCCTATGAATATCTAGCACCCCCCCATGTTGAAGGATACCCCCTGAACTTGTATCTGTGCTCCGAAATTGCACAGCAGTGGAGAAAAGGGAAAACTCCACTATCACTGAAATTGTTTTTTTTTTGCATAATTTCCTCTTTACTGGATGTGACCTTTTGACTGGCTTCCAGATACGAAAGCTAATTTCTGGTAATTGTCGTACTGCAACTATGTTGTAGGGAGGAAAGGGACCTCAGGGTTGTTTAAACAAGGGTGAAGGTGTTTTTTTTTCCTTTTAAGCTGTTTGTCTGTAGGTGAGGTACTTGAAAAAACTGAAGGCTTGAACATGCTTTGCATCATATGGTGATACCTACAACTCTAGGGCATTACATTTGCAGTCTTGTCAGTTTATGCTTCCTGGACCAGTTTTACCTTGTGCAGACTGCTCCATCACACATTACATCTAGTTCTCTCTCCAGTATGTAGTACCACCTGTCTGACTGAAATATGTAGAAATCATAACATTTTAGTTTCATCTCCAATTGCTGACGCATCTTCGTGAATATTGTGTTCAGATTTGGAGGCCTTTTCTCATGAGATGAAAAAGCCAGTATGGGGAAGGGCCAAAAACTGGGGCAGTTAGTGCACCACAGGTCCTTCGAGAAGATTTAAAAGGAAGTATTAACAGGTTAAAGGAGCTCCGGGGTGGCGCAACCCCCTAAACAGCAAACCACCCTGTTAGCAGAGTTTTTTTTCCTAAACAAAGCAGTTCAGACAGCATAATACAATAACGCATACCAGACACCTCTCCAACCCAGTGAGTTCTGTACTTTTGTATGTCTAATCCTTTTACCTCTTGTTCATGGTCTGCCTACCTTTCCTTATCTTTGTCTGTTTAACCAGCTACAGCTTATATATGTCCAGTATATTTCATTGTCGAGTAATAAAGCTTTCTCACAAGTTCTACTTGTCCTTTTTATTTGTCTGTACTAGAGTCTCTCTCCACTTATCACTACAGATCCATTGCTTTTCCATTGCTTCGGCCATCTGTTATGTAAGCCTTTCACCACAATAACATTTATTTATTGTCATTTAGTAACCGGGAAAGCCCACTGGGTCAGAAACCCATTTTCAGTGGAGGGCCAGGGAGAAAAGCTCCAAGAAAGGTTCCAAAACATCATATCATATGACTAGTTGTATATAGAGTATAAGGGACATCACTTGAAGTTACAATTTTGTACATCAGTCACATTTGTAAATGTGTATCTTGGTCTAGTGGTGTTTCTGCAGTTTCATCGTTGGAAGTTCCACTTTTAGTCTTTTTTTTTCTTCTTCTTTTCATGTCTGACTCTGTCACTTGTTTCTTATTGCTCCTAAGACATTCTGTTTAGCTTATTGCTAGGAAACAAATGGCTGCTGTGAAACATTTTCATCAGCCTGTAGCTGTTGCTGATGTATAACCATAAATTATATTACCGATTACGCAGCTCTTTGTTGCTTTTTCTATGAGTCTTCATATCTTCTATCTGTTGCCACTGACTTTTTGAAAATAGGGACAGACAGCTAAATGTCTGGGCAGTAACATAAATGTGAATACAAAATAGTAAACCAGTCTTCCTGCTTCCAATAGGAATGTGAATCCTTCTCAGACCCTCATTTAAAAAGGAGAGTGACAAAAATGATGAAAAAATATAAGCACATTATCAAAGGCGGTGTAAAATCGGTAAACTTCAAAGAACTGTGCTGCAAAATTTTACCACACAAGGCCATTTCTTTTTGATTCAGAAGAAGCGAGTTGTAAGATGTGTTATCTTTCTTTAAATTATTGCCACTAGTTGTTTTCTGTGTACTAAATAAGCTTAAAAAAATCATGTACAATAAAGGGGCTTCAGCAAATTGTGTGACAGGGTAAATCAAGCCTGAAAATAAGGACAAGCCTCCAAAAGTAGGTACATAATGTGCAGGGGCAAATTGGGTTTGGAAATAGGGACATTCCTCCAAAATGGGGTCACGTAAAAGGTCTGCTCGTTGAGTTTGATGCCTAAACATAATTTGACTCTTACTTTATATAGATATATATGTATATATATATATATATATATATATATATATATATATATATATATTACACACATACACACACACACACACACACACACACACACACACACTGCCAGGTTTTGTGATATATAAAAAATGAGACCACAATGAATCATTTCAAAACTTTTCCCACCTTTAATGTGACCTATAACTTGTACAATTCAATTGGAAAACAAAACAAATGTTAGGGGGGATATATAGATACGTACAATAAGCTGGTTGCATAAGTGTGCACAATCTTAAACGAATACTTTGTTGAAGCACCTTTTGATTTAATTACAGCATTCAGTCCTCTTGGGTACACACCTGCTATAAATCAGACTCTGATTAACCCCAAATAAAGTTCAGCTGTCCTAGTAGGATTTTTCTGACATTTACTCAGTTGCCTGCTACAGCAAAAGCTGTGGTTCACAGAGCTTACAAAGCATCAAAGGGATCTCATTGTTGAAAGGCATCCGTCAGGAGAAGGGTACAAAAAACTTTCCACAGCACTGGATATACCATGGAACACAGTGAAGACAGTCATCAAAAAGTGGAGAAAATAAGGGACAACAGTGACATTGCAAAGAACTGGAAGTCTCTCCAGTATTGAAAAGACCAAGTGAAAACTGGTCGAGGAGGCTGCCAAGAGACCTACAGCAACACTGAAGGAGCTGCAGGAGTTTCTGGCAAGTACTAGGTTGTGTACTACATGTGACAGTCTCCTGTATTCTCCATATGTCTGGACTTTGGAGTAGGGTTGCAAGACGGAAGCCTTTTCTTACATAGAAAAACATCCAGGCCTTGCTAAAATTTGCAAAACAATACATCAAGTCTCCCAAAAACAAGTGGGAAAATGTGTTATGGTCTGATGAAACTTTTGGCCACAATTCCAAAAGGTACGTTTGGTGCAAAAATAACGCTTTGCATCACCAAAAGAACACCACCCCCATGGTGAAGCATGATGGTGGCAGTATCGTGATTCGGGGATGCTTTCCTTCAGCTGGAACTGGGGCTTTAGTCAAGGTGGATGGAATTATGAACAGTTCCAAATACCAGTCACTTTTCACCCAAAACCTTCAGGTGTCTGCTAGAAAGATGAGGAATTTCACCTTTCAACACGACAGTGACCCCAAGCATACATCCAAATCAAAAAAATGGCTTCACCAGAAGAAAATTAAAGTTTTGGAATGGCCCAGCCATAGCCCAGACCTAAATCCAATAGAAAATCTTTGGGGTGACCTGAAGAGGGCTGTGCACAAGAGATTCCCTCACAATCTGACAGATTTGGAGTGCTTTTACAGGGAAGAGTGGGCAAATATTGGCAAGTCAGGATGTGCCATGCTGATAGACTCCTACCCAAGAAGACTGAATGCTGTAATTAAATCAAAAGGTGCGTCAAATTATTAGTTTAAGGGTGTGCACACTTGTGCAACCAGCTTATTATACTTTTTTATTTTTTTATATTTTTTGCCCTAACAAATCTGTTTGTTTTTCAATTGAATTGTGCAGGTTATAGGTCACATTAAAGGTGGCATAAGTTTTGAAATTATTGTGATTTTTTATATCACAAAAACTTGGTATTTTAACAGGGGTATGTACACTTTTTATATCCACTGTATGCATAATCATTTATACATGCACATAATTTGTTTTTGCTAATTGTTACCTGCACATGTTGATTTAGAAGTCCCGTGTCGAGTTTGATAACTTTCAACCATTATAACCAGCATACTCCTCTGATATTTGTAATATTTCCTGCAGATTTTAGGATTTAGCTTGTAATTACATTAAGTTTATATTTCCTCATGGAGAAGAGGATGTTCCAAAGGGAGTATTCTTTCATATCTCCTCTGTAGAGGTTGAAATTTAATTTCAAGATCTTGGCAAGAATGAAGTGGGAAAATGGGCACAATTTGCAGATTTTGCTTCCAGTTCTGCAGTCTTTGCAGTTATAGCTAAAGAACATAAGACTGAAAAAAGTATTACTAACATGTTTAAGATTGAATGCTAGTGTGACTTTTTTATATTTTCATTTCACTTTTTTGTTACAGATGAGTATAGCAGAGGTGCTCACTGTTGCAGAAAAAATCGAACTCAAGGTGCAGCTTATTCACAATGAAATACGAGCACTAATAGCACGGCATAAGAAAGCATTAGACAGCA
>NC_056741.1:1924744773-1924865325 GCF_019279795.1 Protopterus annectens
ATTGGAGTGTTGCGTTTATGTGTTGAATAAACGGCTGTTCCTTCTGACTATTGCTTGGTACGTGACTTTCTGGACCTCCTTTTGGTGCCTGTACCTGTTTTTTGTTGGTTGCCAGTATCTTCAGGCACCTTGCCTCATTGTTTTGTTTGTAGTTTGTACTTGAGTTGATATCTCCTTTTTTTTTTTGATCATTGTATAACAAGTGTTATCATGGAATCTCTTTTTTTAGCCCATCTAGTTGTAAAAGGAATGTCATAGACATTTTGAAGGAATCACCCTCTGTACTCATCCTTGATCGGGCCATTTGATTAAATTACTTCCGTTTTGCTGTATCTTGCTAAACATATCTAACAGAAAGATTGTCAAAGATTCCTAACCAAAAAGGTCACGGGGCTAAAGTGCCTGAGATACTGAGACACTGGAAGCCCTATACCTTTATTCAGGGTTTTCCACACGTAAACCACTCAATAAAAATTGCAATAAAGCCCCAGCTAAGTTGGACTTCTATGTAATAACTTAAACCTCTTGTAGTGGAGACCCATGGGATATATGCATATGACAACTTAGTCATACTAGTTTCTTTTTTTCTACTTAATGCTCATGACCCTTTCCCTTTAGGAATATTTTCAGGTCAATAAAGAGACCACTGGCTGTAGGCATGCCATGTTTTGATCTTTTTCTGACCTACAGTGCAAGTGAATTGCTGGCAGAGCTTAAGTCAAGCCTGATGCCTGTAAACATTAGGGTGCCTGCAAAGTATCCCAAGTAGCATCCAAACTGTAGGGTAAAAAGGTCACACAAACTGTTCAGTAAAAACTGCAAGAAAGAATTAGCCAAGCATTAGTCTTCAGTGTTCAATACCTTAAAACCTCTTGTAGCGGTGGCACATAGGATGCATAAAAATGACACCTTAAGGACATACCTGTGTTGAATCAAATGTGGCATGCCTGCAGCTGGTGGTGTTTGGCTTTATTGGCTTCCACTGCTTGTTAAGCATTGCAACTCCCTGTGTTCACTTAACTAGATGACTGGATGGGTTTCCACAAATTTACTCCAGGATCGACCGGTATGGCCCTCTGGAGAAAGGAGGTGCTGCCTGAGAGGAGGGTACTAGTCAAGCAAGATTGGTTTTGGTGACCTTGGAATATCCATGGATCTATATTGTAACAAGCTGGACATCGGAGAGGCCTTGGTGATGGATGCCTTCTCCATTCCCTCATCAGGTTTATATGTGCATGTTTCCCTCCCATTCCCTTATTTAATTTTTATTGCATTTATTTGCCAGGATAGACTGACTGGGCAGAAAGCTACAATTTTTCAGCAGAGGCCTGGGGAGAAAATCTCCAGAAAAATTCCAACATTACATCAGGACATACTAAACAGAAGTATACAAGTAATGAACAAATGTAAAGAATTTAAACAGATTATCATTAATACATCATTTAATGAGCTAAAACTTTTTCCGGAAAGAAAAGCTCTGGAAAATTATATTGACCTAAAGAGCATAGTAAACAGAGATGGACAAGTAATCTGCAAATACACCACATTTAATCAGAGTATCATTTAATTATTAGCAGCAGGATTTAAAGAGCTGAACTTTTTGGGAAATTAACTTGGTGGGAGCGAAAAGGAAGAAAATGGAGGAATAGAATTGAGAGGTTAAAAATGTCTTAAGATAGGTAGAAGGAAGAAGTGGTGGTGTACATTTCTTTAGAGGGGTCACCTGGCTAAGGTGTTCATACAGTGCACCACTCTGGAGTAGTTGACAGGCTTATTGAACTTGGCATAAACCCCTGCATTACTCACTGGATTGACAGCTGACTTGCATACAGGACCCAGGAAGTCAAGATTGGTGAGACCACCTCCACTAAAAGACCAGTCACCTGTGAGGTACTGCTTCTATTTGGCATGTATTTCTTGGATGTAAAGCTTAATGTCAAGGGCCTTTGACTGACCAAGTTTGCAAATGACTGCAAATTGGGAGCTGTCGTGATGTAAACATCTTAAAAGTCTGACACAGACAAATGACTGGTGCTAAAGTCATGGATTAAAAGTCAATGCCAAGAAATGCATTAATAGTGCCTTTTGTCATGGATTAAAAGTCAATGCCAAGAAATGCATTATAGTGCCTTTTGGAAAAACTGGCACCCAGGCTCATTACTCCATTGATAAGACAGCCCTAAGAGTTGACCCAGTAGTCAAGGATCTGGGAATATATGTGGACAATTGTCTGGTCTTTGACCAACATGTGGCCAGGTAGTGAAAAAAGTCACCCAACTTGTAAGGACATGGCATCCAGGTCCAAGGAAGTCATAGTACCACTTTAATTGACTGTTGTCATATTACATAGGGACGCAGTTGGGTCCATTTGCATGGTTAGGTATATAAAGGCCCTGGTGGCTGTTAGCCTAGTATAACCTGTTTGAACAGCCAGTAGAAATTTCTGTAAATTTTTTCATCTTAAGCTTGGACAACCGATCTAATTTGTCCTTAAATGAATTAGTCATTTGTGCATATTATGGTAGCTAAGAAGGTTACAAAACTGGAAAATAAGGGCATCTGCTGATAGATCATTTTGAATTTATGAATGGTGTTGTTGGTATGGAGGGAAGGGGCAAAATGAGAGACTAGCAAGTATATGTAGGCAAGTGTCTACCCTGCTTTAGATTAACTGACACTATATATTTAAAGATGTAATAGTCTGTTGTCTTTGTCCCCTGTGATTTCTCTTGGAAGAGATGATACTGCCACAAGATTCTTCACTGCAAAATTGTTTAGTATAAAAGTGAAAGAACAGGTGATGTCAATGACGATGACTGAAGCATTTTGATTCTGGCATTTCTTAAAGGATGCTATTTGACATACTAGCTTTAGTATGGTTTTTCTGTCACTGAAAATTTGAATTAAAAATAAATAACTTAGCTGTGCCCTCACCCCAGTTCTTGAGTGGCCTTTATGGACATTGCAGGAGTTCTTCATTCACTACTTTAGCTGCTTCAAGCCTGTACTTGCCTAGCACAGAAATGGCATAACATCTATTAAAGTTTACTTTACATTACAAGAAACTTTAAGATGTCCTGTTTACTTTCTGCAGTATTCTTAACTTGAGGGATCTCCTACCTGAAGACCTGACATAGGCCAGTATACAAAAGTCTTGTACTACTGTAGGGTATGTGGGACCTCACATGTAGGCTGCTGTCATATGTAGGCCATAAAAGCAACGTGCGCACGCGACATCCTCAGAAATTTTCTGCCACCACTCAGAACACCATTCCAACAGTCTGTGTGATCGTTTCAGCATTTGCAGTTTCACCTTTTTGCCAGATAAATGCCTTGCTGGGGAATCTCTTCTCTTACTACTGTTTTGGTTATGCCATCCAAGAAGAGAAAGTGTCAGTGTGGAAGACAAATCGCACATAAAGACAGCCATTCTCAGTGTCTTTTTTGCTTGGGCCCTAACTGTGACCACAAGTCCTTTAGCATTTGTCAGTCCTTCATTCCAAAGACCCATAGAAGCAGGCTTTCCTCTCTTGCTATACATTTAGAGAAGCTTAAGTTGCTGGCTAAGTGTATGGAGGGTACCTCAGGGTCTAGTGCTGAGCCGGATGAAGCACTGGGCCAAAAAAACTTGGCCTGGGGCTTCTGCTGCACCACCAATGCCAAACATTTCTCCCGAGGTGTTTGTCAGCCTGGAGGTTCATTCGACTTCAGGCACTGATTCATTGGCCAAGCCCAGTTCTGAGGCTGCCTTGACTTCAGCCGCAAGCACATCTGTGGAGGTCAAACAGACATCGTCATCAGGATGTCATAGGGGAACCTAGGTCCGAATGTATGGAGGATCCTAGGGGATACCTCATACCCAAGCAAGAGAAGAGATAGTCAGATACATTTGAATGTAGGCCTTCATCCGATCCTCCAGTGCTGCATTGAATCATTTCTCCTGCAAAGAAAAAAACAGACTAAGCATTTGTTCCTTACCAGAGAGGCCCTACAGATTGACAGGCCTTTTCTCAAAGCTAGTTTCAGGCCTTCGTGGCACTCAAGCTGCCTTCCTCTCATCCTGCTCCCACAGCTACTTCACAACCTTCATTAAAAAAAAAGACAATGACTCGTCTAATGAATTTTCCACTGAAGAGGAATGTCTGGATTTTTCCACACAAATCCGTAACCCCTGGAATATATTCCCTTGAAGAGGAGTCGGTCAGTGCTGACTCCCCTATGGAAAGAGAGATCCTTTGGTGAAACTGTCCTGAAAATGGGAGAACACTTTAAATGGGATACAGTCCAGGAAAGATATCTTCTACATGTTGATGTCTCTGGCTCCTCTGCAGTACTAACTGTGCAGCGTGCATTTCTGGATGCCTTTCACAATGCTTCACAAACCCCAGACTCCCAGGCCCATTTCTACAAGGTACTTGAGCAGTTATTTCTGTAGCTACAGACAAACCTTCTAGGATGCTTTCCTTCCATAATCTTCTCCCATCAGCTAGAGTAGAACCCTTGAGAAACCGGGTAAAAAGGCCTGTACATGTCAGCCACCTTGGCTTTCAGGGCCATTAATTATCAGACAGATGTGACTAAGCACTCTTTAGAGCTTTTTGTCTCTGGCATCTAGTGCCATTGCAGATCTTCAGATTCAGAATGAAAAGCCTTGGCTCTATAGAGTATCCCCTCTATCACTATAAAACTGAACTGAAGATTATTCACTGCCTGTTAATTCTTTCAGGATTTAGTTATTTAGTCTATTATTGTTATCTAGTTATTATTCCGCAGTGGTGCAGTGGTAGCATTGTTGCTTCACAGCAAGAGGTTCTCCTGTTCGATTCTGGGCTGGAGTGCGGAGGAGTGCCTTCTGTGTGGAGTCTGCATGCCCTCCCCGCAGTTGGGTGAGCATTCAAAAGACATGCGTAAATGGGAGTGCTTTTGTTGAAGGTTGAACGTCGAGCTGGCACCTCGGCGTTCGTGAAAATCTACTGTCAATAATTAGCGGACCGGTGTTCCGCTGTGGCGACCCCTAACCGGGCAAAGCCGAAAGACAACAAAAACATTGTTATCTAGTTACTGTTTGGAAAATTTGTAGCTCTGTGTTTTACTACTTTTTCTCAATGCTTACTACTCAATTGTACCTAATTTGCTCCTGCATTTCTCCATGTTATTATCACCTCTACTGTATAACTACCTTGCTACCATGTTCATTCTGTGGAGCTTTTCTGCCCGGGCCTCCGCTGAAAAAGGACCTGTGTTCTGTCGGAATTTCCCGGTAAACAAATGTAAATAAATAAATCTATACTGGAAGCTTCTTCCCAAGTGGCAAAACATTCCATTACATGCAGCTGTGATGCTGATGGAGGCTTGTGCCAGGGCAGCTGTTACTAGTTCAGTTATTAGAATTACTTAGCTCAGGCTGCAGCTGCTCCAGGATGACTTCAAATCTAAATTAATGGATACGACAGTAGACTGTTCAGCTTTATTTGGTAAAGCAGCAGACTGTTAAAGTCCCTAAAGGAAAAAAAAGAAACTCATGGAGTTAAAGCACATCCTGGTTTCTCCTGTTTATTTATTTATTTTATTTTTTATTTTACATTTGTTGACCGGGAAAGTCCGACTAGGTTCCACAGATCCTGTTTTCAGCGGAGGCCCGGGGAGAAATGCTCCAGATGCTGTTTCATGGGAACTTCACTTCTAAGCCTGTTTTTATCCATAGCCGCACTCGGCACCCCTCTGGTAAGTCTTCCGGAGGAGGCAAGAGATAGCAGAAGCCTAGGAGTTCTCAGCCATCCTCACAACAAAGGTAGTCCTCTCCTGACAAAGCAGAGAGTTTGTGACTGCCCTGCAGATGTCTCTTTTCCCCATTTTTCCCCTCACCTGTCAGATGCTCACAGGGTCTGGGACAACATCACCCAAGACACCTGGGTTGTTTCCATAATCAAAAAAGGATACTTCGTGGTTTGGCACTCCACCCCACCTTCAGGGGCATCCCTCAACTCCCTGGAGAGCAGTTGCCTCTCTTCTCAAAGCTTCCTTGGGAGCTTTCGTAACCGGGCTCCATTCAAAGGGTTCCTCGGTCCTCTGAAGAAAAGGCTTCTATTCAGGAATGTTCTTAGTACACAAAGGATGGCCCCTGGAGACCAGTATTGGATTCATCCCATCTTAACACCTTCCTAAAGGTTCCTACCTTCAGATTAACAGTCCAGACTCTATCCCCCTTATCCTTTCACAAGGATACATAGTATCTCTAGATGTAAAAGATGCTTACCTTCACATCTCCATTCACCCCATGTTCAGGAAATTCTTACGTTTTTCTGTGGGTTTCTGGCATTTTCAATTCTCTGCCTTGTCCTTTGCTCTTTCTCCAACACCAAGGGTATTCACAAAATGCTTGACTCCAGTGATTGCATACTGCAGACTTTCAGGCATTCAGATTTTCCCATACTTGAATGACCTACTTCCCACACTCCACTCCAAAACCCGGAGACCACCATTTCCCTCCTCGGAAAACTTGTCTTCACCATCAACTACAGGAAGTCAGTCCTCAGTCCTTTACAGGACCACATTTTCCTGGATTGTCGAATCCAGACATTGTGAAAGTGTTACTTCCACCTTAGAAGGTGCAGGACCTTTGGTCCGATGTTCGTGTTTCACTGTTGCAGTCATTACTCTTGGGTTATCCTGCTGGTAGGCTACCCGCAGTCTGCCTGAATTCCGAAGTCCTGGTCCAGCGTCTGTAGCTGTCGCCTCTTCCCTGACGTAAGTGCGCCAGGGGTATAATAGATGCAGCCAACGCCATTTTCTTCAGTCTTTCTTGCCGCGTGGTGCCCGAAGCAAAAGCAGTTCGCAAGTGCCAGTTGGCAGACTCCTGAGATTTTCACATCTGAATTTCAGAACCGAAGTCTTCATTAAAGCTAAGTACCCCATTGGGGAAACTTTTTTCTTGCTCCAGACCGATGTCAGAAAAAGTTAACTATTGTATTTCTTGTGGGAAGCAAATACCTCAAGGATTTTCACTCTTACTGTATTCCTTGCCTAGGCCATGATCACAACGTTGCTAGTTGTCGGTTTTGTGCTAGATTTAACCAACGCACTATTAAGCGTCGGTTCGATTTTGCATTTCATTACTTTGGCCGAAGATTTAACTATATAATGCCGTCGGAACAGCCGACGACCGGAGTTTACAAAAAACGCAAGGACAAGGAGAAGGAAAGGCATCTGAGGTCCAAAACCGATGAAGCCTCCGTTAGGCCAGTCACTGGTTCTCAGTGAGGCACTTTCGCAGCCCCTGGCGCCCGCTACCTCAGAGCCACAGGCCGCTTCTGACTCCCACGTGGAGCCGACTGGGCCTCTGGATACTGAAGGTATTGGACACTTGGAAATCATCCCCTCGGATGGGTCCGGAGCCGCTGAGCAGGCATCTGCTTCTGAGGGTGTCTTCAGACCTACACAGTTATATGTTTAAACCATTTTCAACTTCAAAGACTAAAGCAGCTCTAAAGACAAAGAAACCAGTACAGCATTCTCCTACTCAGACTTCCATGCCTAAAAAACAGATGCTTAAAATGGCCGAAGACCTAATTACTTTGATCAGGGGTTCCCATTCCTCTCCTGATAAGAGGCCTAGGCAAGAGATAGAATATGATTCTTCAGATCTGGTTTCTATTTCCTCTGATTCCTCTTCTGAACAGGATTTTTCTGTTCCTCCCTATGAGGACTCTGATGCTGAAGAATCCATTCCTTCAGCCTCTCCTGAGGATTATTCCTTTGGGGAAACCCTGCATACCTTAGGGGAGCATTTCCACTGGGAGAGCCAAGATTACTCTGAATCTAAGAAAAGGCTCAGACTTTCTGCTACTTCCTCAGCACAGACCCCTTGCTATTCCACCTGTTCTAGACATTGTAGATGTATTTTCAGAGTCCGGCCCCTCTCCTGACTGTTTACCCCCTGCACCTGCTAAGCCAGACAGATATTACAGGGTTCTAGATTCTCATAAATTCCTATATAAAAACCCCGCTGCTGACCCAGAAACTATATTTCATGGTCCCAAAGGGGGGTCAAAGCTTCCACTGCAAAAAACTCTGTCCCCTCTGATAGGGGTTCTAGGGCACTGGACAGATGGGGGAAAAAAGTTTACACTTCTGCTACCTTGGCTGTAAGGGCCTTAAATTGTCAGTTTCATATGCTTAAATATCAACCATACTTAATGTCACTGCTTAAACAGAAAATGTTGACAAATACTGAATGTTCAGAGAACAAGGAATTGCAGGATTTATTGCATGCAGCTGAAGAAGTGGGAAAGCATACTTTGCAATGTGGTTATGATTCACTGGAGGCCTCTTGCAGGGCTGCTGTTACAGGTTCTGTTATTAAAAGGCATGCTTGGTTAAAAGAACAGAATCTGCCTGATCATGTTAAAGCAAAATGTTTAGATGCCCCATTACAGCATCATACTTTGTTTGGTGCTAAAGCAGAAGAGGTGCTGAAGATGATGTAGGATAAAGTGAAATCCATGCAGACAGTTAAGGATTTCTTATAGGTACAGCCACCCAGATTTAGCAGGAACTGGCCTTCTAAAAAATGGTCCTTTCCAGTGTCAGACAGACCACAAAGAGGCAGATACAGATGTCCCAGAGGCAGATCTCCACCCCAAGGCTCATATAGGCCTAAACAATGGGGGTGCTCCTACCTCCAAAAGCGAAAAGACAAATCACAACCTTACAGGAAACAGTCTCAATGACTTCCCTCTGCCAGATCCAATCATTTTTCTTTTGGCAGCCCCCTTAGGGGAAAACTAGCACTTTTTTTTCATCAAATTGGCAAAAGGTTACCCAAGACAAATGGGTCTTGAGCATAGTGTCCCAAGGCTACAGGTTCCATTTTCACACCCTTCCAAGAGCAAAAGGTATGCCAGACCTGCCACACAATCAATGGGCAGAGGCACAAAAGCAAATTACAGCCCTCATGGAGATGAGGGCCATTCAACAAGTACCACAACAAGAGCAGGGGCAAGGATTTTACTCCAGACTTTTCTTAGTGCCCAGAAGGGCAAAAATTGGAGACCAATACTGGACCTGTCTATACTGAACACGTTTCTGGAGGTTCCAAAATTCAAGATGTTGACTCTACAGCAGCTACTGCCCATGCTGGGCAAGAAGGCTTGGCTCGTAACTTTGGACCTAAAAGAGGCATACCTGCATGTTCCAATTGGACAGTCTTGCAGAAGATGCCTCAGATTCATAGCTGGCTCAATGCACTACCAATTCTCTGCACTGCCCTTTGGCTTATCTACTGCGCCCAGGGTCTTCACAAAATGCCTGGCACCAGTAATTGCATTTTACAGACAGAGGAATTCAAATATATCCCTACTTACACGACTGCCTTATTCAAGCAGAGAACAAAGACATTCTTTTAAAGCATCTGGTGTTCGTAAAAAGATTACTAGTTTGCCTAGGGTACACGGTAAACGAAAAGAAATCAAAACTAGTACTGGGTGCAAGCTTAAATACAACTGCCCAGATAGCTTATCTCACGCCAGACAAACAAAAACAACTGACTTCTTACGTCAAAAAATTGGCAACAAAGACCCAGTTATTTGCAAGGAAATTTCTGCAGGCCTTGGGTTTCATGGCATCCTGCATTCTACTAATTCCATGTGCCAGACTGCATATGAGGAAACTACAATGGTATCTAAAAATTTATTTTTATTTTATTTATTTTACATTTGTTAACCGGGATGGTCCGACTGGATACATGTCCTTTTTCAGCGGAGGCCCAGGGAGAAAAGCTCCAACAGAGTTACATTGATAATTAGGTACAGTAAATGAGCTGAAAACTTAACAAAAACATAGGCTATTTACATACAAGTACAAGACTGCCATTACTATTTCTGAGATTACTACAAATGTAACATTAATAACATATTAGCAAGGACGGTAGGCAGTATAATGACATAGAGTTAGACAGGATACATATTTCTTTATCACAGTATACAAAGTACTTATCATCTTAGCTAGTTATTTATGTTTTAGTTAATGGCACAGAGCTAGTCTGGGTTTGAGCAAGGACATAGCCAGTGTGACTTGAAGTGGAGTTTTAGACTATTTTTGAATTGACTTAGAGAAGTTGCAAGCGTGATGTTATTTGGGAGAGAGTTCCATATTTTACCAGTGGTGTTGGCAAATAGCGCGTCACCACCTAGGTTGAGAGATTTAGTTGTTTGGACAAGGAGTCTGTTTGCTGAGCGAAGGCAGCTTAGATTGGAGTAGGGAGTCATTAAGTTTTTTAGTGCTGGGGTATTCTCGGGTTGTTTAAGGATTTTGAAGGCCTCTATGAGTTGGGACTGGTGAAGAAGGTGTGGGAATTCTATCCATTCAAGCTTTTTCAGGTTAGTACAGTGGTGTGTTCTGATTTGTTAAGGTGAGTGAGGACAGGAGAGGCATATAGTAGGGTAGAGAGAAGGTGTGAACGGGCTGTGGCTGCCCTGGCATTCGGGGTAAGGAAGGCTTTAATTCTATATAGGGTCCCAAGTTTCTTGTTGACTGACTTAATGGCTTGGTTGATATGTATATCAAATCTGAGTTTATTGTCAATGTTTACTCCTAATAGCTTTGTATAGGTGTCTGGGAGATGATGGTCCCATTATTGGATTTTATAGTGAAGTTTTCGGTCTGAGATCTATTGGTTGGGTAGAAGAGAAGTAACTTGGTTTTGTTTGGATTTAAGATCAGGAGATAGTTGGCAAGCCAGTTTTCGACTTTGGTGAAGCTATGTTGGATGGTAGTTAGTAGATTTGCAAGAGAGGCATTGGAACATATTATAGTCGAGTCATCTGCATACTGAATGCAGGTGGCTTCAGGGATGACTGTTTGGATGTCATTTTTGAAGACTGAAAAGAGGAGAGGTCCTAATATGGAACCTTGAGGAACTCCTATGGTATTTGGTAGTAGGCAGGAGAGCTTGTTTTGCCACATTACTGCTTGTCTCCCAGTGAGGTAAGCTTGAAACCAGTCAAGGGCTGGAGTATCTAGATACAGGGTTTTTAAAGTATATAGAAGTAACTGATGGTTTACCATATCGATGGCTTTCGATAGGTCCAGGAAGAGAGCGGAGGATATTTTTTTATTCCGGTTAAGATTAATGTTTTCAGTAAAAGAGAGGAGGGCAGTGGTTGTACTATGATGGGGTCTGAATCCATGTTGAGAGTTTGTGAGTAGTTTATTTTGGGTTAGATAGAGCATTAGTTGGTTGTGCATGCACTTTTCCATAATTTTGGCAAGTGGTGATAGTATGGCTATAGATCTATAGTTAGATAGTTCTGTGGATGAACCTCCTTTGTGGAGTGGAATAACATAGGATATTTTCCAAATTGAGGGGATTGAGGCCTTGGTTATGGTTCTGTTAATTAGGATTGAGATAGGGTAGGCTACGACATCTGCAGCAATTTGCAGGTATTCAGCCGGCAGAAGATCGGCTGAAAGGGTGGTTGGCTTCAGTTTTTTCAAAAGGGATCTGATAAAGGATGTGGACACTGGCTGGAAGTTAAAAGAGAGTGGTGAGTCGGGTATAGTGTTTATAGAAGTGTGGGGAGGAGAAAGTTGGTTAGCTAATGACTGGATGGTTTCTGTGAAGAAAGTATTGAATGAATTGGCTATATCTTCTTGGCTCTTGTCAGATAATGTTCCTGGGGTCGGAGTAGTAGATTTGCTTGGTTGGAGAAGTTTATTTATGCCTGCCCATTACTTTTGAGGGTTATTCTGAGGTTTATGTTGCAGATTGTAGAAGTAATTTTTCTTATCTAGTATGATGGCTTTTTTAGTCTCATTTCTAAGTTGTTGGAATTTGATACGATCTATGGGTAGTTTGGTAGTGCACCATTTATCCCATGCTTTGTCTCTAGTTGTTATTTTGGTTTTGGTGTCTGTCAGCCAGGGTGCTAGTTGAGTTTTAATTCTTATTGAGCGTTTAGGGGCATGCGAGTCAAGTATAGTAAGGAATGAATTGTTAAATGATGACACTGCCTCATCAAGGGGAAGGAACTTTAGTTTTGTCCAGTTACATGATTTGAGTTCAAGTTGAAATTTAGTTGGGTCAAAGTTTTTCTTGGATCTGATAGACCTATAAATAGGTAAGCTTGTACAATTAATTTTGTCTTTCATGATGTATGTGAGCAGGTGATCACTAAGATCATTAGGGAGAGTTCCAGACATATAGTTCTGGGGATGACTGTTGGTGAGTATCCAGTCTAGTATACTCTCTTTTGGTTATTGTTACCTGTACGTGTGGTAGATGATATTATCTGAGAGAATCCATGTAGGTTAACAGGGATGGGGTTGGACTGTGCTGTGCATTGGTTCCAGTCAATATTAACATCGCCCAGGACAATGGTTTCTTGAGGGTAGTTGTTGGCTATCCAATGTAGAATGACCTCTAGTGTTTCTACATTGTTCCCAGGGGGAATATAGGTGACAATTAGGTTAATGCCCTTATGATTATTTAGTAGAATTTTTAGAGCTAGTATTTCAGCGTTAGAGACCCGGGGTGGTTGTATAGGGTTAGTTATGATGTTAAGTGTGCTATTATATAAGACGGCTATTCCACCTCCTCTTTTCTTTACTCTATCTGCCCTAAGTATATTGTAACCAGGAGGCAGGATCTCATTGTCTTTGGTTGATGGCTGGAGACATGTTTCAGATACATTATGTTGGGGAGGTATATGGCTAGTACAGCATGCAGGCTATGTATCTTATTGTTTAGGCTTCTAATGTTTAAGTGGCATATTAGGAGGGAGTTGACCAGTTGGTGGGAGAGTGGTGGGCTGGTAGGATTTTGAGTTAAGGTTGGGCCTGGATTAGGATGGATGTCCCCATCTTTGGTTATGTTTTTTCTTAGATACGCTAGTAGTCTAATAACTTTGAATAGTAGTTTTAGTTCATATTTGGATTTTGGTGTTGATTGGAGTGGTTTTTTTAGAAGCAAGTGGTTGGAATTTATAATTTTTGGGGTAGTGTAGTAGTGGGCAAGTTCCGCAGTCAGTGGAGTTGGGGGGTCTTGGTTTGGCATTTTGGATAAGAGAAACCTACGAATGTGAGATTTTCATTGCTAGTAAGAAAGTATGGGAGAATTAAGAGTGGTAAGATAAGAGGAAGGAGTTTATAATTATTTATAGACATGTTATATGTCATCAATGGGTGGGGTCAATGTGCTTCAGAGGAATAGTAGTGGTTAAACAGTAAAGTGGTGGGGGGGGAGGAAATTTGGAGAGGAAGTTGTGTAGGTTGGAGAGGAAGTAGGGGTGTGGCCTAGTGGCTATAAATGTAGACACAGTGGGGGGCGGGTGGGATAAGGGGGCAGGGAGGGGAGCGAAGTGGAGTGGGGCTAACCCAGTCCCAGTTTTTGGTCCTATGAGTGGGGTAAATAGTCTTGATAGTGTAAGTAAGCAGATTGGAGTACAGGCTTGAAATTCAACATAAACATATACAGTTGTAAAATGTCTAATACAATTCAACATAAATAGGCATTTACAGTTGGAAAACACTTACTGGAGAGACACTGAGCCTTCATGGGGCCTGTAGCAGAGTGGATTGTAGTTTTACAAATGGTGCCTGCCACAGGTAATATTTATTAACTCTGGGATTGGCTTAAGGTAATAAACAGGGAAGGGGAGGGGAGAACAAGGGTGTGAGCAGGCAGTTCTTTGTAAAAAGTGTTTGGACTCAGCATTACCACGGCCTGGAGACAGTAATTACCCTCATTCCCTGCCTACAACAGGAGGTTCGATGGTGGACAGAGGCCTGTCACCACAACAAGGGTCTACCATTCACTCTACCCACAGCCAGACAGACACTGACAACGGATGCATCAGATTATGCCTGGGGAGCCCATATGGCAGGAAAATGTATTCAGGGAACATGGCCAGCAAGCCAGATGCATCTTCACATCAATCAAAAAGAGATGCTAGCTGTTCAGAATGCCCTGACAGCTTTCAAGGATCTACTTCATCCAGGACAGTTACTGATAAAGACAGACAATACTACGGTCATGTGGTACATAAAAAAGCAGGGAGGTGCACATTCCTACCCCCTCTGTAGACAAGCAATGACCTTATGGGACACAGCATTGGCTTATCAAGTTCACCTGCAAGCGCAATTCCTGCAAGGATAAACTAACACTCTGGCAGACGAACTAAGCAGAAACCTCATAGATCCCCCCCAAGTGGAAACTGGATCCACAAGTCTTCAGCATGATAACAAGGAAATGGGTATGCCCAGACATAGATCTGTTTGCCTTCCCTCGCAACTGCCAATTACAGAGATTTTGCACAAGGATTTATCACAAACTAGCATGGAGAGTGGACGCCCTATCCTTCAGCTGGAAAAATCTGACCGTATATGCCTTTCCTCCACTGCCTCTCCTAACCAAGTCAGACAAGAGAAGCCAAAAATGATACAGATTGCACCAGACTGGCCACGCCAACACTGGTACCCAATCCTAAAGAGCTTGTCTCAACGTCCAGCATGGATATTGCCTCAAACTTCTCACTTGCTGACCCAACAAAACAATCAGATCCTGCACAGCCAACTCAGGACTTTAAATCTGGCAGCATGGCGGATAATGTAGCCATTCAGAACACTCCTCTTTCAAAAATGTTCAAAGTTAGGATATTACAACATATTTGTTCGATAAGGAATAAGGATATACATAATGCGTTATATAAACATGTTGAGTTTTTTCCTACACACTCTTTTAAATTCAGAGTGATAGCCAATGTGACTATGAATATACGAGGAGGTGATGTTAAAGCAAATACAGAGTTTTTAGAAGCAAGATGGATTATAGAACTACAAGCACATAGGGAACCAGGTTTAAATGACCTGGTCCCTTTAAAACCGGCCTTGCAAAAGAGGCGTGTTTTTTATTAAATGTTTTTATTTGATTGGTTCTTTTAAACTTTGTTGAATCATTTGTAATGTATATAACTGTTGGGTAATGATTTTATATTGTCTGAAGAAGGGTTTTATCCCGAAAGCGCTAACCTGTGAATCTTTTGGTGGATTAAAAGTATTCGTACAGCAGTGTCCTGCCTTTCTTTTGTTTGCACTCTTTCAAAAGCTGTTATGGATGTTATCTTGGAGGCCAGGAGGCCCAGTACCAGAAAATCTTGTTCAGAAAAATGGAAGAGATTCTGTGCTTGGAACCAGAAAGAAGGCATTGACACACATGTACCAAATATCCCTCAGATTTTACAATACCTAACTGAGATGCTGGCCTTTCTTTTTCATCAATTGAGATTCATGCCTCTGCCATTTCAGCCCATTACATTACGGAACCACCTATCTTTTCTCATTCTTTAATAAGGCAGTATCTCAGAGGGGCCAAAAACATCAGGCCTCCAAGGAGAGCACCAATTCCGGCATGGGACCTTAATTATGTCTTGGAAAAACTCACACTACCTCCTTTTGAGCCAGCCTCAACAGCGGATATAAAATTCATATCCTGGAAAACAGCTCTGCTCCTAGCAATAAACCTCTGCAAGACGAGTCTCGGAGTTACAAGCACTCATGGCTGTGGAACCTTTTATCATTTTTCATCCTGACAGGGTTTCTCTGAGGACAAACCCAACATTCATGCCTAAGGTGGTGTCCAGTGTGGCCCTCAACCAAACCATTCACTTGCATACCTTTTATCCAAACCCACAAAACAAGGGTGAGAAAATTCTGCATTCTTTGGACACCTGCAGCTATGCTTCTATTTGGGTCAGAACTAAAGCTTTCAGAAAGACTGAGCAACTTTTAGTGTCATATGCTGCAGGATCACAAGGAAAGGCTATCTCAAAACAGACTTTTTCTAAATGGATAGGCCATTGCATCCATTCCTACTATTCTCAGCATGGCAAATCAGTGCCTAGGGCATTAGGCCTCATTCTACCAGAGCAGTAGCCACTTCAGCAGCCTTCCTCAGAGGAGTACCAACCAAAGACATGTTAGAGGCTGCAACTTGGAGTTCAGTGCACACTTTTACAAAGCACTACCACTTACCTCTTTACTCTAAATCCAGAGCAGGCTTTTCCACTGCAGTTCTGCAGGGCCTCATAGCCTCTCCTAATCCTATTTAGACCAGCCACCCATCCTCAGCTTTGGGATTCAACCCAAGAGTAAAGTTGTTGTTCTGGTCTTTGGTGCAGGCTGGAGAAGTGTTTTGACCGCAACTGAGCTACAAAATATAAGTATTTTTTGATTATTTTAACAGATTACTGTTTTTATAATTTAATATATATAAAGCACTTTGTCTATTCAGAATCTTCAGAAATCTTTTTCTGTTTAAAAACTTTCATAGCTTGTTGTCTCAGGCTATTTTGTCCCACCCTCCCTCCCTGTTGGTGTCTTGCTCTTATACTTGGTGGCTTTGCAGTTGCCCGCCCCTACTGTGACACACCTCCCAGTCTAGTGTCATTAGCTCATTCTTCTTAATACAGAGAGAACATTTGATAAGGCCTTCTGTTCCTCCTTTTTACCTTTTCAAAAGTAAAACAAAACTTTTTTTCTTCTTCCTGAACCTTCTTGTGTTCTGACTGTCCTTCTCAAACATATTGTAAATATACAGTATATTTCAGAGCATTTGTTATAACTGTATTTGCTATAACTGATTTAAGTATTTTTTCTGGCTTTTGAATATTTACTGCTTAGCGACTGCATCTTAGCCTGTTTATACAGCTCTGCATTCTATTTAAACTGTTTTTGTGTTGATTAACTGTTTTGCACTCTTAAAAAGTTATTTGTTGCTTAATTTTACCTGTAGGCTAACACACTCAAGTGTGCTAGCCACTTAAAAGCATTTATAGCATTTACTGTCTGTTTTTTTCCTTGTCTCTGTAAAAAAAAAAAAAAAAAAAAAAATCTCTTGTTTTCCCACCTTACTGAACTAGAGTAGTCAAGTTTCAGAGTTGCTGATCCCTGGGCTTTGTTTTTAGTTCCTGTTACTGATCCATTGCCTTATTAGGAAGGAGGGAAGTTTCTTTGCTTACCAGAGGGAGTGGGAAGCACTGAGCAGCCTTTTGTCCGAATTGGTGAAGTTTCAGCCAGAAACTAGTAGTCTATTGGTCGTTTTGGGCCAATTCCTAGCTCCTTTCAGCCCCTTGCTATAAAACACGCTAAACACGTGTTTTCCAGCTTGTACCAACTCTGCACAGATCCTCGTGGTGGCCTGCAGAGTGATCCAAGCAGCAGAGAGCTAAAAGAGTGACTTTCTACCAGATATAAGTATTTTTGTGGCTTTCCCACTGTTATTAAGCTAGCGACTGCATTTCGCCTGTTTTACTGCTACTTTAAGTGATTTCTGCATTTTACACTGTTTATTGCACTTTAAGTTACTAATTGTTGCAAATTGTTTCTGTAGGCTACACACTAAAGTGCTAGCGATTTACAGCATTTATAGCATTTACTGTCTGTTTTTTTTTCCTTATCTCTGTAATAAAACAAAAAAATCTCTTGTTTTCCCACTTTACTGAACTAGAGTAGTCCAGTTTCAGAGTTGCTGATCCCTGGGCTTTGTTTTTAGTTCCTGTTACTGATCCATTGCCTTATTAGGAAGGAGGGAAGTTTCTTTGCTTACCAGTGGGAGTGGGAAGCACTGAGCGGCCTTTTTGTCAGATTTGGTGACGTTTCAGCCAGAAACTAGTAGTCCATTGGTCGTTTTGGGCCAATTCCTAGCTCCCTTCAGCCCCCTGCTATAAAACACGCTAAACTGTACTGCTGATCTAACCAGCATATCCTATAACTGAAAAGTTCATCTCTACTTGATTCCCAAGTAGACTATTCTCTATCTGTAAAGCCTAGCACTTACTCCTACAGTACTTGCACCTTGATAAAGCACTCTTATTATAGATAGTACCCCACCAGCCCAAAACCCACTTCCCCCGGAGTCCTTTGAAAGTTCTTTATCTACTACTTCTAGTATGTCGAGGATCAGTTGCTAGTGTCCTCTCCAGCTCAACTGGTGAACCTGGGAATATTGAGGCAATGTTACAATTGCCTCATGTACACAGACAATCCTCTCCTTCTCCCACAAAACACAAATACATGCGAGAGATGCAACTATACGGCCAAACTGGAGGCTGAGCTCTCTCAACATAGGACTGGCAAGACCAGACAGGAGAAGGCAACCACACACAATACATACCCAGTCACACATGGTACCATCACAACTTCAAATCATACACATACTCACACAAAGACATACTCGGAGGCTCTGGTCAAAAATTTACCAAAACAGCAGAGGCCACCAAAGCAGACACCCAAACAACTACCACCTCACGACCCAACACATGCAACACATAGACCACACAGTCAGAGTGTCAAACAGTCACAGCCCTTAAGGCCAAACAAAATGCCAGACACACTTGTCATGGTGATTCCATAGTCAGACACACTGACGTCCCGCTCACCAGACTGAGTAAGGAGAAGGTCACAGTAAGCTGCCTGTCGGCGCTAGAATCCGCCACATAACGCAAGCACTCAGGTCTCTCAACAGCAGGTACAAGTACGACTCAGTCATTGTCCACGCTGGTGTCAACGACCTGAGACGTACCTCCTTGGACTACATGAAAAGGGACGTCGAGGAGCTCTCTGATTATGTAGCCCAGGCAGGTATGACCCTGACCTTGAGCAGTATCCTACCTTCACCTAGAATGATGCCACAATACAGTGATAAGATGATCAGCTTTAATAATTGGCTTAAATTCTGGTGTCATTCAAAGGGGATCCAATGTCTGTCTGCCTGGGATGACATGCTGGACAAGCCACGCTGCGCAAGGGACAGCTTGCACCTGTCACCCCTGGGCTTCCGGATATTGGCAAAGGCTCTTGCCACCCCATAGTGCCTTTTTAGGCAAGGCTCAAATTCTAAACCTACCACCCTAGAACACCAAAAAGGAAAAAACTAAGGGTAATGCTGCTCAATGCCAGAAGTCTCAATCTCAAGATGCACGCACTCGAGGCCCTTCTCAATATGGAGAACATCGATGTCTGTGCTGTGACAGAAACCTGGTTCAAGGCTCCTGAGAGCACCCCAGCACTAACAGGTTTCACCTCATATCATGCGTTCCGGCCCCAAAATCCGGACAACACCAAGAAAGGAGGGGTGTCCATATTCATAAAGGACACCCACACCTCAAGGTTGGTGGCAACGCACGATGCATCGGAGACCATCCAGGTGCAATTAACCATAGGCAAGACTGCTCTGCAATTTGTAGCATGTTACAGGCCACCCTCTCAAACTCAGGAACCTCACATGGCCTTCCTGAAAACATTGGAGGGATAAATGTATCTCCAAACACCATCATACTAGGTGACTTCAACTACCCTAATATAGACTGGGAACACTACTCAAGCCCGAACACTCTAACCCAAAGATTCCTGGAGTTCATAAACTCAAATGCCATGGAACAACTAGTCACCATCCCCACAAGAGGTGAAAACATACTTGATCTCATCATCACGAACATGGGATCAAAATGTTCAACACCGAAGTATACCCCTCACTGGTGAGATCAGATCATAAACTAATCTCGCTGGAGGTCCTCATCCCGCCCCACCTGAAACAAAAAGACCACAGTGAAAAACTTCTCAAAAGCCGATTTCACACTTCTAAAACTAGTGTGGTCTCCTTTAAGGCCCCTGAGCCAGTGGTAAACATTACTCAAACCGCTGAATCACTTACAAATGCCTTCTACCAGCACCTACAGGACTGCATGGATCAGGCAATCCCAAACAAAACTAAGACTCTCTGTACCAAAGGCAAGCGTCCAGTCTGGTGGACCCCAGCAATAAACAAGCTCTACAACAAAAGGAGGAAGCTACTACAAGATAGAGCAAACTCCTTGAAAGGTAAGACACCTTTGATCATTATAAGTAAAAACTAAGAGCTCTCATAAAATCATCCAAGGCAAATTTTGAGAGAAAAATCGCCAAGGACTCTAAAGACAATCATAAGGCCTTCTTTAGCTATGTTAGAAACCTAGGAGGAAACTCCCAGATATGCTCAGAATTAGTTCAAAATGATGTGAAAATTACTGAACCTACACACATTGCTAACATACTGGCTGACAGGTTCAGTGCAAACTTCTCCCCTCCCCAAAAGGAGAGATATCTATTCCAGAGGATTGTAGCCCCCAAACATCTCCAACGCCCAGGTGAGAACTGGCCTGACTAAGGCAAAAAAGACAGCATCCATGGGACGAGGTGGTGTCCCCCGCTGTGTGCTTCATGAACTCAACGAGGAATTAAACCCACAGTTAGGACAGCTGTTTAATCTTAGCCTCACCTCAGGATACTGCACTCCAAGGAGTGGCGACGCGACTGTGGTCCCACTTCATAAGGGCGGTGCCTCCACAGACCCTGGAAATTACCGCCCCATTAGCTTGACAAGCCTTATCTGCAAAGCCATGGAGAGGATCATAATGGACCTCATAAATAAAGACATAGGGAACTTGCAGACTTTGGATCCAACCCAGTTTGGCTTTGTCAAAGCCAGATCCTGCCTCTTAAACTTGGTTGACTTTTTCGAGACAGTCACCAAGGCCATTGATGAGGAAAGGCAGTCCATACAGCCTACCTCGACCTGGCAAAGGCCTTGACACAATACCCCACTCAGGTATCATCGAAAAACTCATCAGCTTGAATGTAAACCCATACATCACAAGATGGGTTGCAAACTGGCTAAGCGACAGAACCCACAGGGTCAGAGTTGCTGGAGCCATGTCAGACTCAAAGCCTGTCACAAGTGGTGTCCCACAGGGCTCAGTCCTGGGTCCACTCTTGTTCGGCATCTACTTTTCTGAAGTACAAGCAAACACAGGAGGGTTATGGCTGACAAAGTTTGCAGATGACTGCAAACTGGGCCATAGTCGAAAACACATCTGACACAGATATCCTCCAGAAGGGCCTCACAGAAACGGATAACTGGTGCCAGAGCCATGGCCTGAAGTTAAACGCCAAAAAATGCATAGTCATACCCTTCGGGAAAAACAAGGTTACCCCTAGCTACCATATAGGTGACAATCCACTGAGCACAGAAAAAGTCATCCGGGATCTGGGGACCCAAGTTGACAGTAGTCTTTCGTTTGACACTCATGTTGCTAAAGTAGTTAGGAAAACCTTCTATATCACCCACCTGATCATGAAGGGATTCACATCTAGATCAAGGGAGGTCATCGTCCCCTGTACTCATCACTCATTAGACCTATGATTGAGTACAATGCCCGTTCGAATGTATCTGACCAGACACCTGATGCAGCTTGAAAGGCCCCAAAAGTTCCTCACCAAAAGGATAAAGGGTCTCAAAAATATGTCTTATGCTGCCCGACTGAAAGAACTCCAGCTTTATTCAGTCTCATACCGCTTGCTCAGAGGTGACATGTGCCTGACATATAAGGCCATGTCAAACCCAGATTTGATGAATATGCTTCACCTCAAAAATCTAGATCCCTCAGAACCACAAGGGCGGAGACTTAAACCTTGACACGGTTATAAATAGAACGTGCTGGAGGGACAGATTCATCACCCAGAGACTCCCTATGCTGTGGAACAAAATCCCGGTACATGTGAGGCAGAGCACCTCGCTGGCCTTGTTCAAGAGGAATCTTGACCAATGGATGGGAGATCGCAGATATACCCCAGGGATTACTTCAGTGTCACTGCTTGACAGAGGCACAGAAAAATGATAGGCATAGTTTTTATTCAAACTAAAGGGGTGGCGAAAGCCACATAACTATGGGCTAGGCTTATAAATGCCCTTGGGCAGATAGCCTAGTATGAACCTATGAACCTATGAACCTATGAACAGTGAAACACGATGAACATAGTACAGTTGTGTACCTACCATAAATGTAGATGTTCGAGTGTATTCACTGTTGCAGTCCAGGTTACCCTCCCACCATCCCCCTTTCTTTTGCTGGGGTTTATCTGCACTTCTCTATTCTATACAACCTATGTGGTGTATTTGCTTGTAGATGAAGGAAATGTTTCTTTACTGCATGTATGTTTATTGGCATTATATATTTAGCCTACCATTTTGGGGGCACCTGACATCTGGGGTCAAGAAAAATTGAAGAAAATGGCGTCGGCTGCATCTTTTATACCCCTGGCGCACTGATGTCAGGGAAGAGGTGACAGCAACCGACGCCGGACCAGAACTTTGGAATTCAGGCCAACTGCGGGTAGCCTGCCAGCAGGATAACCCAAGAGTAATGACTGCAACAGTGAATGCACTCTAACATCTACATTTATGGTAGGTACACAACTGTACTTTTTCACTCCCTTCTCCCCTTGACCCGCATCATGGACAGGAAGTCCCTCAGGGTGCTGGGGTTCATGGCTTCAACCGTTCCCATGATGGCAAAACTTCACATGAGGAAATTACAGTGATTTCTCAGATCAATGTGGACCCAGCATGCCAACCCACTAGAATACGAAGTCCCGCTCATTCCTTGCCTAAAGAGGGAACTGCTGTGGTAGATCCAACAGATAGACCTAAATCCAGGTCTACCCATGCATCCTCTTGCTCCAGTCCCAGAGAAATGCGAGCATTGCTACTACAAGCATTTCAACCTCTCCTTTGCCCATGCACTCCCATCTGTTCACAGACAACATGACAGTCTTCTGGTATGTGATCATTCGGGGGAGGACCAAATCCTATCTCCTTTGCAAGTTGGCTCTTCTGGTATAGGAATTTCTTGCCCAGTACCACCTTGACTGTTCAGGCAGTGTACATTCCCTCCAACTGGAATCTTGCGGCAGACCAGTTAAGCAGATCCCTGACTATGGTTCACAGGGGATGTATTCCTGGACATACTCCACTAATAGGGTATTCCTCACATAGACTTATTTTCCTTCCCCCTGAACAGACACCTTCCAAAGTTTTGTGCCGGAGTCCCAAGTCCTGTGGTTTGGAAGGTAGATGCCCTCTCCTTCTCTTGGAAGGGGATGTTTCTGTATGCATTCCCTCCCCTTCCTTTAATGCCAGAGGTCCTGTTCAAGATTCGACAAGACCTATCAAAAAATCTTGCAGGTGACTCCCTTTTGGCTAAGACAGCAGTGGTTTCCCCTCCTACATATAGCTAAGGGCCATCACCACAAGTTACCCCACAGAGTGGACCTACTTGCACAGAACAAAGGATCCTCAATACACCCACATGTCAGTGCTACAGCTGACACTGTGGGTGATAGGATTTTAATCCCTTTAAGACATCTGTTCTCAAGAGGACATGTTCAGGGTTTTGCATGAGGTCAGAAAACCCAGTACAAGATAATCTTGCATTTCCATGTGGAAAATATTTTCACTCTTTTTTTTTTTTTTTTTTTTTTTTTTAAACCAAGACCCGCTGACATTGGGAATCCCAGTGGTTCTGTCTTGTGTGTGAATTGCTCTGTGCTGGCTTGGCTTACTCCTGTCAAAACACACGTCAGATATTTCTGTTTGTCTGCCTCTTTCTCCTCTTCTAGCATCCAGATTTGAGGTGAAACAATTCCTTAAGGGCATCCTTCACATTAGGCTTCCCAGGAAAACCTATTCCTCCACCTCCTCCTTGGGACCTTAATTTTTTTTCTAGAAAACCTGACCCTGGCCTCTCTTGAGCCTGCATCCTCAGCCTCCCTCAAACATTGCTCTTGGAAAACTGTTTTAGTAGTGGCCTTTATCTCAGCCAGAAGGGTGTTGGAGCTTTAATCGCTTATGGCAGTGCCCCCCTTCTTGGTATTTCATAAGGACAGGATATCCTTGAGAACAAATCCTTACTTTATGCCAAAAGTGGTTAGAGTTTATCCCTTAACCAGTCCATTCAATTACCTACCTACATTCACAAAACCACAGTGAGAAGGTATTGCACTTCTTAGATTTACACACACAACTTAACTTTAGTCTTGTCCAGGTAAAAGCTATCAGGAAATCTGATCAGCTATTTGTGAATTTTCATCCCAAAGCAGTGGGTTCACCCGTTTCCAGGCAGACCATTTCCTGGATTTCAAAGACTATTTGCCTTTGTTACACACTCCACAGAAAGAGGCTCTCTTCACCCATAAAAACCCAGTCTGCCACTGCTGTGGCTTCCTTTGAGACATTCAAGAGCTTAGATAACATTCCCATTCTTGAAGCAGCCACCTGGTCTTCTATCCATTCCTTAGCCCCATACGCTGCAAACTGAATGGCATTTCCAGATCCAGAGCTGGGTTTACTGAAGGCGTTTTACTTTGCTTCATTGAGAGTTCCTCTGCTCCTTCCTTCTCTTTCCCACTCTGAGATTTGGCACTCTCCCTCAGGTTAAGATTACTGCAGCAAGTGAATAGGAGGACATGGAATTAGTTCTTACTGTAACCATAGATGTTCATTTCACTGCTGTAGTATTCTGTCCTTCCTCCTCCCCCCCGTCTGTTTTGCTTGGATGTATGGACCTTTTATATCCTTAGTCTGGCATTCTTTGTGGGGTATTCATTGCTGAGGATGGTACGTGCGTACATTGTTTCTATGGCCTATGTCTGACAGCAGCCTACGTGCAACGTCCCACATTCCTAACAGTGGTACAAGACTTTTGTATACTGGCTGACGTGGGTCACCTTCAGGTGGGAGATCCCACAGGTTAAAAATACTGCAGCAGTGAAGAGATGGGCATCAATGGTTATGGTAAGATTTTACACAACTGTTCTTCCACTTGTCAAATTCTCACCCCTTCAGTACATATACAAGTACTTTCATGTATGCTCGCTCCTGCACAGTCTTTTCTCTCTCTCTCTCTCTCTCTTTTTTTTTTTTTTTTTTAAGAGCTGGTGACAGAAAACTTCCCTAGGTAAATATTGCTTTTATTTTTCTCTTTAAAAGAAAAAAAAAAAAGTAAATGTAGCTACTTGCACACTGCTTCAGGCCTGGGATAATCAAGGAGTGGATTATGCAGATGTCTTCTAGCATTGGTAGACAATGTCCAGCAGATAATTTTAGTAGGTGCAGCCTTGTTCGTATCCAGCACCATTTGAGTGTTCTATTTGCTGTGGTCATCATAAAATGTCTGTCTTTTTATAAGTACTGTTATACTGATAAATAGTAATGGGAAAAATATCTTCTTTCCATTTAGGTTGAGAAGATCCGGCAGGTGAAAACAAAGAGCTTGCAGCTTCAAGTTGGTGCCTTGAGAGAGAATCTAGCCAAACTGGAGACTGCCATTCAGTGTATCCACAAGGTTGTCGTAGATAAGCAGACATTCCCTGTGGTCAAGAAACAGATGTTGGTCCGTCTTCATCAAGAGATGGCTAAACTCTGCAAACAGTCCCAACCTCATGAGGATGATGCAGTTTCTTTGATACCACCGGACACCTTGCTTATCCGAGCCATCCAGTCACTAGGTGTTGTTAGCAGTAGTGCATATGGGCCACTGTCTACTAAAACGTGGGATGGCCTGAAGTGGGCAGTATGTGGCAGAGTAATGACTTTCACTGTTATTGCTAGAGACCATTCTGGAGATCTGTGTTCTGCTGGTGGGGATAGTGTCACTGCTGTTGTCAAATCACCTCAAGGATATTTTCTCCTGGCAGATGTCTGTGATCACCACAATGGAACATACACAGTGAGGTACTGTCCACAACAGGAAGGAGATCACACTATTTCAGTTATGATAAACAACCAGCACATTAAGCAGAGCCCATTTCAGATTACAGTCCGATCTGGACGCAGTTATGCCAGCATTGGAATTCCTGTTAATTTGTTTGGAGGGGAAGGTGATGGAGACGGACAGCTTTGTAGACCTTGGGGAGTTTGTGTGACCAAAGATGGTTTCATTATAGTAGCAGACCGAAGTAACAATCGGATTCAGGTTTTTACACCAGGTGGGGTATTCCATCACAAGTTTGGATCTCAAGGGTCCCGACCTGGTCAGTTTGATCGCCCAGCAGGAGTGACCTGTGATAAAAGCAACAGAATTATAGTGGCTGATAAAGATAACCATCGCATTCAAATCTTCTCATTTGATGGCATTTTTCTCTTAAAATTTGGAGAAAAGGGAAATAAAAATGGGCAGTTCAACTACCCGTGGGATGTTGCAGTCAATTCTGAAAATAAGATTGCTGTCTCAGATACCCGTAATCATAGGGTCCAGCTCTTCGGTTCTGATGGGCAGTTTCTAAGCAAATATGGATTTGAAGGTGCACTTTGGAAGCACATTGACTCTCCCCGAGGTGTGACCTTTGACCATGAGGATCGCTTGATAGTTACAGACTTCAACAATCATCGTTTAGTGGTATTACATGGTGATTTTAACTCCCTCCAGTTTCTGGGCTCTGAGGGTGTGTCTGATGGACAGTTCCTACGTCCGCAAGGGGTAGCAGTGGACCAGGAAGGGAGAATCATTGTGGCAGATTCCCGCAATCATCGTATCCAGATTTTTGAACCTAGTGGACAGTTTTTGTGCAAGTTTGGGAGTCTTGGTCCAGGTTTTGGTCAAATGGATCGCCCTTCAGGGTTGGCTGTGACACCGGATGGACTGATCGTAGTCGTAGATTTTGGAAACCACCGTGTCCTGTTATTTTAAGATGCTTGTTCTCAAACAGAAAACATTTGTATTATTATTTTTGTTTGTTTTTTTATTTATTTATTTTTTGTGTGTTTTGATTTTGAAAAGACCAAAAAGTTCAGTTTTGTCTACCTCAGTTTTATAAACTCTGTTAACATTCCCAGAAGTATTCAGGCCTACCTCACTGTCATTTGCAAAAATTTGTTGAATGTTTTCTTCATGTGTACATCTGCTAGGTTACTGCTGTCTTGGTGAATTTGCTGCTTCACTGCTCAACTTGATATTCTTTGACCTCCTGCTTATTCATGGCTGGTAAAAGTTAGTCTTCATCTTTATTCCCCATAAAACTTGAAGGCTCTCCTGTCTGATGGTTGTTAATTCATACAGATTCTCTCTGCTGTTTCAGTGCCTCATTGTTACCGCTGGGTGACAAATCAAGCCAACTATAACCAGGTGTGTGTGTGTGTGTGTGTGTGTGTGTGTGTGTGTGTGTGTGTGTGTGTGTGTGTGTGTGTTGTCCTAGTGTTAAGGTCTGTGAAATTAGTTTTAACTTTCTCAATACGTTGGCATTATAGTAACTAAACTTTTGACTCAAATTTATTGTTGGCCACAAATAAGCTTACTTAGCAGAAGTAGCAGGTTTCATTGTGATGGCGACCATTTGTGGAAGGTTGCCTACTTTACAATGAATACATATTGAGAGGGGGTGTGACTTTTGGATTTTGTCCATGTTGTGGTGGTATGTAAATTTTATCAGTGGCCCATGTGACGTCAACAGTAGAGTTTGATCTTGTGTTTTCAGTAGCAAACATTTTTAATATAGTTTGTGGGGTTTAAAATGCACGGCATCTGTTTATGGATCTGTTTAAAACACTGGTTAAGCAGAATTGTGTTTTGTTCTGGCAGCCATTGTTTTACAGCATGTTTGTTGTGGGAGGGTTGCAGCACGGTCAGTGATTGTTGTTTTACATGATTGCTGTACTATACTCCAGGTGGCTGGTGGGGCAGTCTTCTGTTTTTTTTTAATTTCTTGTTTACTTGTAAAGTACTGTTTTTGCAATGAAGGATTTATTGCCTTTTGCACAGTATTTATACATGAGCAAACCATGATACTGATATTCAGAGCAGGCATTCGAAACACATACTCTTGAAGAGATAATGGCTCATAAGGATTTTTTTTTGTCTCAGGGATGTGGGCCCGCTTAGCTCTTGAAGAGGTTATTACTTAATATTTTATTTCAGAAGTTAAGACAGGATGTTTGCTTCCCCCAATGGATGTGTGTCTTGTGTTACATTGACTTTGCACATTGTTGCCTTCTCAAAAAATGAGCAGTAGTTTAGTCGGGGTATTTCTCCTTAATTTAAATGTAACATCTTTCTTTGTGCTTTCTTGAGTCATGTGATGGGTTGTGGGGGTATATCTCATTCGAGTCCATACCCTAATTTAGTAGTATACTCTTTCAGACATTTCACTGGGACATTACTCCTTTTTTTTTTTAATTTCCTGACTGAAAGTTCAAGACCAAGGTGATAGTTGATTTTTGGATGTGTCCTATAATCCCAAGTGCAGTGCAGAATCATACCTGTTTGCACAGTTGAAGAATGCTGCGGCCATATGGGGGCTATGTTAGCTGTAAGGAAGAATGATTTGTACATAGCCATTTCATTTATTCTTGTTTGGTAGGGGGCATCCATTGAAAAATTTTGAAGTGCCAGCAGAGGTGAGACTATTTCCTCGTTTCAAACTCGGAGAAGGTACTGCATAATAAGATAGGAACTTAAGAGTAGAGAGAATCTGCATGTTAGCAGATTCCATGGTACCCTTGAGATTAACTTAGTACTATACCGTATATACAAGGCTGACACATTTAAGGCTTGTGGGGGAAAACGTCAAAGATTAAATAAGTGATTGTACCATCAGGAGTACACACAGAAAGGCCCAACAAAGTGTGTGTGGTTATGGAAATACGGCAGCAGTATTTAATACATGTGCCTTACCACAGTCTGTTAATGTCAAAAGATTTTTGCACAGTGTTAATTTAGATTTAAAACACATTTTCAGGGTGTGGGGCAGTGAAGACCCACCTTGGTGAACCTCTGTTTAAGCCACTATTTTTTGTTGTTTTTTTATCCCTTGACTGTACATAATTGCACAATGGTGTTTGGTGACACATTTTGCATTTAAATATCTCAGATTTTTTGAAACTAGAACTTTATCACAAGTATGCTGTTCTGCATCTAGCTTACATTATGTCGTTGCTTTGTGAAGCCAAAAATGTCTGTGTTTGTAAAACGGGCGCAAGAGCATGAATGCAGCAGTGTTTCTAGTCTTCTGCAGTTGTACAATACTTTATGGTATGTTGGGATGATTTTCATCACTTGCATTTCTTAGCTGGACACTCAACTAACAAGCGAAAAACTTTCGGTTCATCTGTGGTTCTATTTTTTAGTGCTCCCTGATGCAGAGTCTGGCAGTATTACTTATTTCGTCTCTCTATTTGAGTTGTCTACTGAAAGTAGATTTAGCATGCTACCTTCGGCCAGTGGTTGGTTTCCTGTAGTCTGTGTGTGGGCTTAAATATAAAAATATTTTTAATAAAGGGAAGTAGCAATAAATAAGAGTCAAATGCTGCAGGTCTATAAGATGGCACTTGCATTAGCAGCTGTTATGTACATTTTGTGTTGAACCTTACCCGTAACTTCTTAACCAGCAGTGCTGCTGTCCAAATTTGGCTTCACCATCACTGCTGTCTGTTACACTGAAACAGCACTCCATGTCTGCAGTTGAACTGCCAGCCCAGAAGCTGTGGCATTTGTGTTTAAATGGTGGCCCTGATTTGAAGACTTTTTTTTTTTTCTTTATGCTGCTGTCTGTCGCACTTCACTCTTGGGAGAGTTGTACAATTGAAGTTCATTGTACTGGCACAACAACAAAATACTTTACCGATACACTTACTGCATTTGGTGTTTCACAAATCCCTTTAGATTTCTTGAGCTTTCACTGTGAAGCACAGCTTTAATTTTGTTTAGTAATTCATATTGAAATTAAATCACCAGCCACACTGCAGTGTAAGATGAGTTCATTCATCTGGATGGGTCTGTGGCTATCATCTTGGCAACCACTTGATTGTATTAAACTGTAGCTTTTGACTGCATAAAAAATCTTATGTTTTTAGCAATTAAACTATTCTCAGTTGCAGGGACAAATATATTTTGATAATTTATTCATTTTTGGCTTTTGCTGCTTTTGTATTTTTTTTGCAAACGAGTTGAACTTCTGCTTCACTCATGCTGGGGTCCTAATAGTGAAGTAAAAATGTCTGGGATTCATAGATGAGATGTGCAATATTAATATTCCAGGGGTTTGCTTCTTAAGGCTACTTGCAGTTCTGTTGACAGAGCCTTACACATTGTCTGTGAATCCCTGCACTTTTCACCTAGCCAGCCGCTAAGTAGTTTCACTTTGTGCTGTGTCTATGAATCACAGGGGCATTTTAGAAGGTGAATAGACTGACTTTTTTTTTTTTTTTAAACATTTATTAGTAAAAGTACTAAAGTTGCATATAGACGTTGGGTAGAGAAAGTATTTTTGCTTGGAATTTGCATTATTTAAGCATGCACTGCTATTCCTTTGTTATTAACCTAACCAGCCTCCTAGAAATTTGAATGAGTATACTGTTTTTGATGGTCTTTTTGGAGCTGGCTGTCTAATGAAGCTTTTGTTACTAGTTGCCAGCTGTGGTATATCACTTAAATATCTTTTAACACTTGACTGAAGAGAGCACATCAGATTATCCATAGTAGCCTCTTAAAAATGTTTAACTTGGTGCTTGCTTTTCTGCCACTGCGCAGGCAGCACACCTTGTCTCATTCATCTGAACCATCACTTTTGCCCAATAAAATAGGCAGTGGTCTTTATTGACCTGTGTAATCTTTACAGCTGAGAAGCAGTTCAGTTTACTTGTAGCTAGCAAGGAGATATTAGTTGCAATTATCCCCCAACTGTCATGCTACTCAATTTCCTGAAGCTCCATCCATTCCTTTTTACAAAGTGAAAGGAAGTGTGGAATGTGATCCAGTGTAGCAGACTGGGAGGTTTATTGGATGCTGCTACCCACCCCAGCTCCACAATGGCTGTAAAGCACTGGGCATTGCCCCCTTCTAATTCTCCCTGCAGGTGCACTGTTCTCATTAGCATCTCTTGGCTGGAGTGCTCTGCAGTCCTTGGAAAGTTTGCATCTCCCCTTCCCAAATGTAGCGGCTGCCATTTCTGGCCTTCCCCCAAATAACAATGTTGCAGCAGTGCTGTGCTAATCAACAACTTGCCCAGGGTAGGTGAGCAAGCACTATACATTCATTCCCATTCTATCCCAGCTGGTCTTTCCACTGCCCAGGTCACAAGGAGGCATAGTCAAGGCCAAATCATCTATGCAGGACCCAGCATTTCTTTGCTTTAACTTTCTAGGTGATTAATGAAACATGCTCACTAAAATGTACTAGGAACAGTAGCCAGCCATGAAAACTAGGATATTGGAAGATGAGTCCCATTGTATTTTGCAGTTTCATTAGCATTTATTTGTGATTTCCTGTTATCAGTGTGTGTCTAATAGTGGAGCATGTGTTTATGTACTCATAAACTTGTTAGTGGTGTTGGCAATGGACCATTAGACCTCATATTTCCTAAAGAATCTGACGTATGAAAGCAAAGTCGGGAAGCAAATTACATGTGTATTGCTTGAATGCTTTGATTGTCCTGATTTTACTTTGTCTGCTGTCTTCCGTGACTCGATCCAAAAGCTTTAAACTTGCTCACCTGTTCTTTTCTCTGCCTGTTGCTGTTTTTACAGCTTTAATTGCACTATGTCTTATTTGTAAAATTAAAAAGCATTTAGCAAGATGTTAGGAAAATGACCTGCACTTTACACAGATGTTAGAATTCCGGACTCTACCTCACGTGATTATTCCTTACAGTCAGACAAATAGCTGCTCTTATCCATTTTGTCCCATTTAGAGAGCAATCCTCACCTTAGAGCTTTTCCTACAGCAGTCACGCTTTTTTGTTTTTTAGGGAACAATTCCTTTCTTGTTGACTGGAACCTGAAGCATCCTGTTGATACAAACTTTCCAAAGGAATGAATGGAATACATTGCTCTCTTGACGGTTCTAGAAGCCACAGAGTTTACCGTAGAAATTGCACTTTCATTATTGCCCTCACACATTTCTTGCACAGCAACAGACAGTGTTTTTCTCACTTGTCAAATAGAGATACAAGATGCCACTTTCTAAATCATTCTACCTCATTCATCATTGGTGTGATTTCCTCATTTGTTTGTTTATTTGGGCTTCATGGACTGCCATGTCGCAGATTAGTAATTGTGAAACTGGACACAAGAGGCAGTGGGTCTTTTAGTAGAGGAAACATACTTGGCTACAACCCAGTAGCAAATTTTATTTGTTTTTGTCCTTTGAAGGCTGAGGGTCAGTGAGCCTTTTGTTTCTGTTTTGTGTAAAGGAGGTATTTTGTTGTGAGATGGATATTGGAAGACTGCATGCTTGAGCTGACAGTTTGATGTAATGTTATGGAATTGTACGTTGAATCCCTTTGTTACGCATTTGCCAAAACAAAAAAAAATTATATATTTGTGTTGACCCATCCTCATGGTTTTCACCATCTGCCATTATATGGTAAGGACAATCTTTCTGCACATTTTTCTTTTTACATGTTTATCAACACGTGGGTAAATGACCCACAAAAGGTTTTAAAACAGCTTGAATCTTTTGCATCTTTTTTGATCAGCTTTCTGTACCGAGCTGAACTTTGGGGCATACTACAGTGAGAGTGTTTTCACACTTGCTGAACCTTGTGTTCAGCAGTAGTACTGCAGATGTGAGCAATGTAATCTTAGTTCATTACCAGTGCATCAGTAGCTTTTATTGCTGAACAAATACAATGCTAATATCAGAGGTATTAGTGTAACACTAAATTGGCGGATGTGTCTTGTCTGTGTGTGTGCGTGTGGCACGCATGCATAGCTTCGGCTGTATTGGTTGTGTTCATATATTGGTCCTGGCTTTGTCCTCTTGACAATATTTGCTTTGTTATTAAAGATGTATTTATTTTCTAGACTGGAGAGTCAGCAAAATGACATCTCCAAGAAGGTTTTTCTGGCAAAATATATTAAAGTTGAGAATGAATGTAAAATAGGCATAGCTAGAGTATGTGTTTTTTGTTCAAAAATATTAAAATGCTGACTTCATCCAGCTGTTATGTTCTGGCTGAGGTTAATGATTTTGAATCAACATTTGGCCATTACAAAGTAAAACTTTCATATCACAGTGTAAGTATGCCGTATGTTGCTACTACTGTTTAGCATTTAAAAAAATTGTTTTGCTGTGCAGTATCTCTGTATTACTGAAGATTTGTTAATGCAGGCATTTGTCCTGTGGCTATTAGTGTAAAATGGCTAATTTATTTTGTGTAAAAAATATATATATATTGGTAGTATTTTATGTACATTGTTCTGGTGCCTTGGGCATGCATTTTTTGACCAGTATTTTTTCTGTGTTTTTTTTTTTTTTTTGCCTTGTTCTTGCATTTATTTTTGCAGACAAGTAAAATTCTTGTTGGATGTTTGTAGTACTATTCCCTTCCTGCAGTTTTAGAAGTTAAGTGCCTTGATTGAAGACTGAGGAATTTTATTTTGCATTTCTAAAAATGTGTTAGTTTTGAAATGTTTTAAGTGCTTAAAAATATTAGATTTCTAAGTCCCAAGAAACCTCTGGAAGAAACTTCCATCTTCTCTTGCTGTTTACTTAGTTTCAGGTATGAAATTTAGGTTAAGGTTTTTATTATCCATTGTTTTGGATGTAGTATGTTTTTATTGTCATAAGTATTATGAAGAAAATTTGTACTTGGCTCTACTTATTTCATTGTGCAAAATATTATTTTGGAGTTTTATGTAAATGATTTTTGTCTTCTCTGCTACAGATTTTATGGAACTCCCAGTAATGTACATATTTTACAGGCGTAAGTGGTTTTACTTTATAAACTGGGATGTAAAGGGTGAAATGTTTGCACCCTTAGTCTTATGATAATATATTAGTCAGGATAAAAGGTTCAGAAGTTCTGTGAATCTTAACTAGGTTTGCACATACTTAATGCGCAGAAAATTAAGCGTTTTCTGGGTTTGAGGTGCACTGGACTGAGTTTTCCACTGAGTACATCTCTGTGATGTAATGATCCCACATTACAGCGATAGAGCTAGAACAATTTCCCTTGGTTCTAATACTGTAAAAATAGAAAAGTGATGTAGGGCATGTTGCATCATACACTGAGGTGCTTGGGAGTTGTGGGATATGACCAAACTTGAATTGCTAAAGAGAAATTGTTTTTGAGATTCTGGTTATTCAAGGACGATGTTGATAGCACATCAGATTTTCTTCTAAATGGACCAGGTAATCAGGTTATTAGCTCAGATTCAGAAAGTATTTTGTAAAACGTGTTTAATAACTGGGTGCACTTTGATTTGAGTTTTGTCATTTATAGTCCTAGAATTTGAGATCACATTGGTTCTAGATCATTCAGTGTCATAGTAAATGGTCATATCAGCGGTTCTTTTTTATTTTAACAAGGGTTAACAGTGTCCATACAGAAATCTGGCAGAAGCCTTTACATGGCTCTGTGTTTGAAGGGCCACACTGGAAATTGCACCAGAGGGCCCTACCTAGAGCTTTTCCAGCTTTGTCAGATTTCTACATTGTAGACATTGCAGGGAAATTGTAATTAACACTCACTGATGTGACACACAGTTGGGTTCCTGCTGTTGACTTAGGCACTCAGAGAATCTGAGGTGTTAACATATAGTCACTGTTACTTGTGTCCTCAGTATGTTGTGTGGCATATGACCGTATTCAGTTTTAAAGACCTGGTATGCGTTTCGGTTTGTATTGGATGGCATGGTGACTTGTCATTGTATGTGTTTACACAAGGAGTCCTGCAATGTGGAGCAGCAGTGTAGTAGGCCTTTGGAATGCTTTGCTTACTGTTGTGTAGTGGTGAATGAAACTACTTTGTGCAAGTCATGTAGCAAAATAACGTAGCGACTAGAACTTCCTGCAATTCAGATAGCTCTGATTCCTCCTTTTAACATTGGAAGCAAACCTTTGAATTTCCTCTGCTGGTACACTGAATCATTGAGAGCAAAGGCACTTGTACAACTGCCAGTTGTTACATTGACACAGGTAACTGTGTGTCAGCAAAGGTCATAGTCTTCAGGTGAATCACATTTTCTTAGGGGCTTTAGATGCATCTGAATCCTCCTATCACCTTCTGGTCATGATGAAGCTTTGTCTTCTGTACTCTGTAGCATTGGATGTAGTTGAATCATTAACTTTATCCTACCGCTTTGAAAGCGTATCAGTTTATTTTCTAATGCATTCTTTCTTTTTACAAAGATGTGCATTTTACATAACACAAAAGCAGGCTACAAAATTGTGGCAAAACTGTGTTCTTTTACAGGATTGCAATTTTTTTTAATTTCATTGACTTTTCTTTAATGGTTGTTTCGCAATCATGTTATGAGTTTTGTGCATTAATTGCATTTACTGATAGCTTGCTGTCTACCAGTGGATTTTGTATGTTGTACTATCTTTTAACTGATAGATTGCGGATTTGTAAGATCATCTTTTTCACTCTGAGTTTGTGGCAATCTGTTGGATTTTGTACCTTTGCCACATTAATTTCTTTGTACCCAAGCACAGGTATTGTATTAAACTGATTGTAGTGTATTGTTGCACAAGTTTTATACATTTACTTTGACTGTACTGAGTGAAAACAGATTTCCTGAAACTTTGGTGCAATTTAATTTTAAAATAAAAGTGTTCTTGGCAGTTAGCTGTGTTTATTAATTTACAGCATTTGAGACAGTATGGTGTCATCTTAATGTTGTGATGTTTTTTTCAGTTAATTGAAATAGCATTTCCTTCCTAAAGGATTTGACTGCTCTGTTGCAGTTTCTTTCATGCAAACTTTGAAAATACATTTTCTTTTTATAGTACAAGTTGGTTACATTTTGAGATTATATAAGATCATTGCACAGTGAGATCTCTTGAAATTGTAAAGAAAAAAGTACTCATTTTAGTCTTTGAAGTTATGCCATTAAATGAGCACAGTACATGCTTGGTGATTCTACCCTATTAGCTTGCTGCAATAGAAATGTGCATTTAGTAAGAGGAGGTCTTTCCTCTGAATGTCAAGGTTAAGGCTGGCAGGCAGGTATTACTACCAAAATACTCTACTAAATTGCAAAAATGTCAGGAGGCAGAAAAACAAGGTTTTCTTTTGTAGTGCCTTGCTTTATATATGTGTTCCCCTAGAAGGAATGTTGCCAAGGTACTGGGAAAGAAAGTAAGCACTTGCTTTTCTGCCTCCTGCTATTTGTTTGTGTTTAGTAGAGTATTAAGACCACTTAGCAAAAGTACCCATTCCTCACATATGTATTGTAGTCAGCTTCTTTGCATCCTTCTGAGGTTTGTGAGAAATGACCAGTGTCCCTAGCCCCCATACAAGCTGTTACAACCTTCTCTACACACCTATGTGGCTTGTCTGAGGAAAAATTAAAAAATGTTTACTCATCAGTTATCTCACTGACCTATGTACAGCTCTGAACAGGTGGACTAGATGAGTTCCAGGGCAGAGGATCCTACCTGAAGTATGTTATCAGAATCCACTGATGCAGACTGAGGTATAAGGACCATCATGTCTTCAGAAGTTCCAAGGATCGAGTTCTGTGATGTGCTATACTCCTTTTTTTTAAAAAGTAATGACTTGTACCTGCCAATATGGTGCATGTTCAGAGGTAAAATCTGATCTGATGTCTTTTCACATGCACACTGACACTGCCCCATCGACCCAGATGACACTTACAGGCGCACACACTTTGCATGCTTACGTACAGGCATGTTGGAAGAATGCCAGTTTGCCTACAACATCATTAGGGTGCTGAAGGAAACTAGCATCTGGATAAAACTCATTTAGACAGAGAGGGCAAGCAGATTCCATAAAAGACCACAAAAAAGCATTCATCCAGAGCGACAGGCATTGAGACAGCAATGCGAATTGCTACACCCATGTGCCAGTATTGGTTGCTTCTCACAAATCTTGGGTAGCTCACCAGTCACGTATTATACATTACTGATGTTTGACAGTGATGGAAAGTAAAAAATTCTGGCTGACTTTTTACTCATAAATACACTGTTTTATCCCCCAGCACACAAGCTTAAGCTATTGCAGTGATAATTTTATACTGATTTCATCATATTTGATATATTCTGTGTCTTTTTTCTGCCATGACAGATCAATGGCCATTTAACAACGAAACAGCAAGAGTAGGTTTTACCTCCCAAATGTCCTCCATTCCCTTCAGGTGCAGCAACTTGGTGGACTTGTGTACACCACAGATGTCTGATGGTGATACAAAATCGCCACAATAAAGTATTCCAGCTTGCCTTACAGAAATGTACACTAGTCTGGCAAAGCCAGATTGTTTTTATTTAAGTTTTGTTGGGTAAATTGATCCAAAGACCGTTCTAGCCATAACCTTATTTATTTACATTTGTTGACCGGGAGAGTCTGACTGGACACAGGTCCGTTTTCAGCAGAGGCCCGGGGAGAAAAGCTCCACATAAAGTATTTGCATTATACAGTTAAAAACATAGCATTTAAATATAGACATTAGTCCAGTTAAGGACGCAAGACATAGTCCAGTTAAGGACGCAAGACAAGAAGAAAACCGATGTAAAACAATTGTAGAACATAGTACAATTTTAAAATATGGTGACCTATACTAAACATGGTTACAAATTGAGATTCATCAGTGAACAATTGATACAATCTGTTTTTGAGGTACATAACAACCATTAGCAGTTTTTGCTACAAGAAGTTAGTATTATGTGGTAGGTAGCTGGGAGCATGAGTAGCCAAGCTTACTAAGAGTAGGTTGTTGATAGGTGGCTGAGAGAGGTAGTGGGTGGGGGGAGTGGATGGTATTAGGGGGCGTTGCAAAGGCATATCTGGCAAGTTTTGAAATGTGATTTTTAGTAAGGATTTAAAGTGGATGCAAGAAGTTAGAGGTAATTGAGGATGGGAGGGGAGTTCCAGAGTTTGGCTATAGTGCAGGAGAATAATGCTTCTCCAGCAGAGTTGATGGCTCTTGTGACCTGTAGGAGGTTTTTGTGGCTGGATCTTAGTGGTCTCATAGTTATGTAGGGTTGGAGTAGATTCTGGAGGGATGGGACTTTTAGTGGTTGGTTTATTAGTTTGTGGGCGAGTGCGAGTTGGTACCATTGAAGGAGGTGGGGGAGCTCTAGCCAGCCCAGTTGTGCTAGTGAGAGACAGTGGTGAGTACGGTAGGAAGCCCCTGTGGTGAGATTTGGCGATTTTGTTGTAGCAGGTTTCGAGCTTATTTAGTTCTCATTGTCTAAGGTTAGTAAATATTGGAATGGGTTAGAGATAAGATGAGAAATTGCTACCGAAATTTTAGCTGCTTTGGTAAGTAGTTGCTGATTTCTATATAATGCTCCTATTTTTTTTTTTTTTTTTTTGTGCACTTTAATGGTCATGGAAAGTTGAATGTCAAAGTTCAGTTTATTGTCTATTTCTACTCCTAGTAATTTGGTGTGTTCTGTAGGATGGATGGTGGTGTTGTCTTTTGCTGTGATGTTTAAGTGAGAGCTGTCTAGGGTAAGTTTGGTGGGTTGGAAGATTAGTAATTTTGTTTTGTTTGGGTTGAGTATTAGTTGGGCATCGGATAACCAAGTTTCAATAGAAGAAAATGCTTCCTGTGTGACTTTTTGCAGTTCTGGTAGAGAGTGGGCTGTGCAGATGATGGTCGAGTCATCTGCATATTGTATGAGTGTGCCATGTGTTGTGGCTTGAGGCTAGATTATTGGTGAAAATAGAGAAGAGTAGGGTTCCCAGGATAGACCCTTAGGGAACTCCTATGGAGACTGGTAGTTGGGGGGGGGGGGGATAGGTTGTCCTGCCAAACAACTGCTTGTTGGCGGTCAGATAAGTAACTCTGAAACCGGTTGATGACTAGTTGAGAGAAGGATAGGTTATTGAGAAGAGAGATGAGTTGTTTATCTGGGACCATGTTGAAAGCTTTAGAGAGGTCTAGGAAGGTAGGAGAGATAACCTGCATTTTTATTTTGTAGGATAGTGTTAGAGAAAGCGAGTAAGGCGGTGGTGGTGCTATGGTTAGGTCGGAAACAGTGTTGTGTGTTGGAGAGGAGGTTGTTAGCAAGGAGGTGATCTGAGACTTGAGAATGAATGCATCTCTCTAGTATTTTGGAGAGTGGTGAGAGAATAGCTATGGGGCAGTAATTGGTTAGATCTGTGGATGGGGCCTCCTTTGTGCAGGGGAATTGTGTGAGACTTTCCATAGTGTAGGAACATAACTTTCTGACAGAGATCTGTTTATCAAGAGTGATACGGGGTAGGCTAGAGCATCAGCTGCAAGTTGAATGTGTTAACCTGGGAGGTTGTTGCTAATCTGGTGGTTTTAAGTTTAGTTAGTAGTAGTTTTATTTTGGAGGTAGGAACAGGAGAGAAAGAGAAGCTAGTTGGGAGATTTAGTTCTATTTGATGGTGTGGGTTTATGGGGGGTTGTGTTTTGTTTAGCTAATGATAGTACAGTTAGTACAGTTTGTGTGAAGTGATTGTTGAAAGAGGTAGCAATATTTTCGGAGGAGTGAGTTAAGTTTGGAGTGGGTGTACTTACTTTACCTGGGTGGAGGATGGAGTTTGAGGACCAGAATTGTTTGGGGTTATGTTGGGAGGAGGTAAGGGCAGACTGTGGTAGTATTGGATTTTGTCCTGTTTTGTAAGCTTTTTGGTTCTATTGCATAGTTATAGGAATTTTTGCCTAGTAGAGGGGGGTTTTGGTTTTGCACCAGTTGTCCCACGCTTTTATCCCTGTTTATTTCAGACTTTGTGGTTTTTTTGTAGCCATGGGGATTGTTGGGCTCTAGTTCGGGAACGTCTTATGGGGGCGTGGTAATTAAGGAGGCTTAGGAATGTTTTATTAAAGTAGTCAACTGCGTCATCTAGTTTGAGGTATTTTAGAGGTTGCCAGTTGGTCTTTTAGGGATGAGCTGAATGAGAGAGGGTTGAAGTTAGGTTTTTTTTTCATATTTGACGGTAGATGATGGGTTTTGCTTTATAAAGGTGTTTTCTTAGTAAGAAGGTTGGGGAGTGATCACTGAGGCTGTCAGATAAGCAGCCTGCTATGTATGACTGGGGGCTCTTATTGAATAGTATCCAATCAAGGGTAGTGTGTTTGTTGGAGTTATTTATCATAGTAGGTGACTGGACTAGTTGGGTGAAGCCATGAAGATTTACATGATGGGTTGGGTGGTTGCTAGAGCAGGATTGCCAGTCAGTTTTGAAGTCTCCTAGAATTAGTTTCTTGGGGTAGGTGGTGGGTAGTCCAGCTGAGGAGGTTTTCAAGTGGAGGGATGTTGTGGCCAGGTGGGAAGTAGCAACCTATTATATTTAGGGTTTTATTTTGGTTTATTTTAAGGTTGGTATATATTATTTCTTCCTTACCTATTTGGAGAGCTGCTAACATTAAGATCTGGATGTCTAGATGCTGCTTAAATATTATAGCTATACCAGCTCCTTTTTTGTTTAGTTTGTCTACTCTTGGTATACTGTAACCAGTAGGGAGTTTGCTCATTAGTAATGTGTGGTTTTAACCATGTTTCTGTAATGATCACTACATCAGGGGAGTAGAAGTCTATGGTGGCATGGAATTCATGCACCTTGTTGCATATCTAATATTTAGGCTTATCAGAAGGAGGTTGGTTGGCTTTCTATTAGCTACGATTTGGGAGATGTGGTTTGTAGTCTGATTATGAGGGGAGGGGTTGGAGATAGAGGGACCAGGATTAGGATGGATGTCTCCACTGAGTGCTAGGTTGGATAATGATGAGATTATTAGTTGTATCAATTTCTATATATGCTTGCTTATAAGGGAAGTTTTTTTGATTGTGTTCTGTGTGCAATAGGTATGGTGGTAGGGTTATGTTAGGTTGTGGGGTTGTTTTTAGTTTAGGTATTATGGTCTCTAGTCTATATAGAGGGTGTATTGCGAAGGTTGTTGACCTGATGAGAGAATAGTAGAGTAGAGGTGGGATATGAGTGGTGGTGTGTGTGTTGGTGTAGTGGTTGAGTGCAGAATGGTGGAGGTTTGGTAAGATGTGATGTATGCAAGGAGTGTGCATGCAGTGAGTATAGGTATGGTGTGCTTGTACATATTAGGATAGTAGTGAGAAATTGCAGGAGGAAGTATAGATGTGGTGATGTTATAGGTTGAAGGGTGGAAGGGGTTACTGTTTGTAATAAAGGTAGGACCACTGGGGGTGGGTGGGAATTGGGGGAAGGGAGAGTAGCGTAATGGGCAACAGATGAAGGAAGACTATATCAGTAGGTTTATACGTTATAATGAAAAGGGCTGGCCCTGATTAGGCTGCACTTGTTCTTGTGTGGAGGGGGATGATTAGAATAGACCAGAAAAGTGGTGGATAGCAATAGTATGATGAAAAGGGCTGGCCCTGATTTCACAGATATGCAAGTCTACAGAAACAATAAGAAAAGGCAGTAAGTACTCTGACTTGCTTGTTTTGCATACCTGTCTTCTTGAAATAAAATAAGCCAGTTTTACCAAGTAGTTATGTGGAAATTAGGAAGACAAGAATTTATAAGAGAAAAGGTTTACTAGAAGTAGAGAAACAGCAGAGCATACAAATAGTATAGCATATAAAGACAGATTGCAGTTAGAAGTACAGAACGGGGGGGACAGCTAATGTTCTGAAACAATAAGAAAATCAATAGGTACTTTGGACTTGCTTGTTTTGCATACCTTTCTTTTGAACTAAAATAAACACTTCTAACCAGGAGTATGTGGGATTTAGAAAGACCACAAGTTGTAGGAGAAAGGGTTTAGTAATACTAGAAAAACGGCAATAACTTGACTCAGAGGCAATTATCCAAAAAGTATGTATGGAAAGTACAAGTAAACAGTACTACAAGAAAATGTACAACCAACCCTGATAAGTGAAAGCAAATACATCAGTAAGTACATTAAATTAAGATAAATAACATGGACCAAATAGTGTTTCAGCATTCACACTGAATGGAAAGGCAAACTTTGTTACAAGTGTTATTGTCTTAATTATGGTAATGCATTGACTACCTTTAGATAACAGCAAACATCATCTTTTGACTGTTCCCGTTAGGGGTCGCCACAGCGGATCATCTGTTTCCATTTCTTCCTGTCCTCTGCATCATGCTCTTTCACACTAATCATCTGCATGTCCTCTCTCACCACATCCATAAGCCTTATCTTAGGCCTTCCTCTTTTCCTCTTACCTGGCAGCTCCATCCTTAGCATCCTTTTCCCAATATACCCAGCATCCCTCCTCAGCACATGTCCAAACCAACACAATCTCGCTTCTGTTGCTTTGTCTCCAAACTGTCCAACCTGAGCTGTCCCTCTAATGTACTGATTCCTAATCCTGTCCATCCTAGTCACACCCAGTGCAAATCTTAACATCTTTAACTCTGCCACATCCAGCTCTCGACTCCTGCCCTTTTGTCAATGCCACCGTCTCCAGCCTATATAACATAGCTGGTCTCACTACCCTCTTGTAGACCTTCCCTTTCACTCTTGCTGGTACCCGTCTGTCGCAAATCACTCCTGACACTCTCTTCTCCACCCATTCCACCCTGCTTGTACTCTTTTCTTCACCTCTCTTCCACACTCACCATTACTCTGAACTGTTGATCCCAAGTACTTACTCATCCACCTTTACCAACTCTACTCCCTGCATCATCACCATTCCTGTACCTCCCTCTCATTTACACACATATATTCTGTTTTAGCCCTGCTGACCTTCATTCCTCTCCTCTCTAAAGCATATCTCCACCTCTCCAAGGTCTCCTCAATCTGGTCCCTACTCTCACTACATATCACAATGTCATCTGCAAACATCACAGTCCACGGGGCCTCTTGTCTGATCTCATCTGTCAACCTGTCCATCACCACTGCAAATAAGAAAGGGCTCAGAGCTGATCCTTGATGTAATCCCACCTCCACCTTAAACTTAGATGTCTGTCATTCCCACCACAGTCCTCACCAATGTCACACTGCCCTCGTACATATCCTGTACCACGCTTACATACTTCTCTGCCACTCCTGACTTCCTCATACAATACCACAACTCCTCTCTAGGCACCCTGTCATATGCTTTCTCTAAGTTCACAAAGACAATGCAACTCCTTTTGACCTTCTCTGTATTTCTCCAACAACACTCTCAGAGCAAGTATTGCATCTGTAGTGCTCTTTCCTGGCATGAAACCATACTGCTGATACTAATCATCACCTCCCTTCTTAACCTAGCTTCCACTACTCTTTCCCATAACTTCAAGCTGTGACTGATCAATTTTATCCCTCTGTAGTTACTGCAGCTCTGCACATCACCCTTATTCTTAAAGATAGGTACCAAAACACTTTTTCTCCACTCCTCAGGCATCCTCTGACTTTCCAAAATTTCATTAAACAATCTGGTTAAAAATTCCACAGCCATTTCTCCTAAGCACCTCCATGCTTCCACTGGTATGTCATCTGGGCCAACAGCCTTTCCATTCTTCATCCTCTTCATAGCTGTCCTTACTTCCTCCTTGCTAATCTGTTTCACTTCCTGATTGACTATCCCCACATCATCCAACCTTCTCTCTCTCGTATACTCTTCATTCATCAGCCCTTCAAAGTACTCTTTCCATCTACTCAACACACACTCCTCACTTGTGAGTATATTTCCCTCACTGTCCTTTATCACTCTTACCTGCTGCACATCTTTCCCAGCTCTGTCCATCTGTCTAGCCAATTGGTACAGGTCCTTTTTTCCATCTCTAGTGTCCAATCTGTCATACAACTCTCCATATGCCTTATCCTTAGCCTTCGCCACCTCTTTGCCATGCACCTCATCTCCTTATACTCATATTTACTTTCTTCATCTCTTTGACAATCCGACTTCTTTGCCAGCCTCTTCTTCTATATACTCTCCTGTACTTCCTCATTCCACCACCAGGTCTCCTTGTCCTCCTTCCTCTGTCCAGATGTCACACCAAGCACCTTTCTAGCTGTCTCCCTTACTAGCTCTGCTGTAGTTACCCAGCTATTTGGTAACTCTTCACTGACTCCCACTGCTTGTCTTAACTCTTCCCTGAACTCCACCTCACAATCACCCTTTTTTAACTTCCACCATTTAATCCTTGGCACTGCTTTCACACTCCTCCACCTCTTCTTGATCACCAACGTCATCCTACAGACCACCATTCTATGCTGCTTAACTACACTTTCCCCCTGTCACCACTTTACAGTCTCCAATCTCCTTCAGACTGGCCCTCCTACATAGGATATAATCCACCTGTGTGCATCTTCCTCCACTCTTGTACGTCACCCTATACTCCTCCCTCTTCTTAAAGTACGTATTCAGCACAGCCATGTCCATCCTTTTCGCAAAATCCACAATCATCTGACCTTCTGCATTCCTCTCCTTAACACCATACCTACCCAGCACTTCCTCATCCCCTCTGTTTACTTCACCAACATACCCATTGAAGTCTGCTCCAATCACTAGTCTCTCACCCTTGGGTACACTCACCACCACTTCATCCAACTCACTCCAAACTTTTTCTTTCTCATCCATCGCACACCCAACTTGTGGAGCATATGCACTAACAACGTTCATCATTACACAGTCAATTTCAAGCTTCATAAACATCACTCTATCAGACACTCTTCACCTCCAAAACACTCTTGGCATACTGTTCCTTCAGGATAACCCCTACCCCATTTCTCCTGCCATCCACACCATAATAGAACAGTTTGAACCCGCCTACTATACACCTGCCCTTACTTCCCTTCCATCTGGTCTCTTGCACAATATATCAACCTTCCTTCTCTCCATCATATCAGCTAGCTCTCTCCCTATACCAGTCATACTGCCAACATTCAAAGTTCCTGCCCTCACTACTACACTCCTAACCTTCCTCCTCTCTTCCTGCCTTCGGGGATGCCTTCCCCCTCCTCTTCTCCTTCAGCCAACAATAGCCCAATTTCCGCTAGCACCCTGTTGTCTAACAGTACTGGTGGTGGTAGTTAACCCGGGCCTCGCCCGATCCGGTATGGAAATATGAAATGTCCTCTGCATAAGTAATTTGGCATAGGTTTTACGCCGGATGCCCTTCCTGACGCAACCCTCCCCATTTATCCGGGCTTGGGACCGGCACAAAGAAATGCACTGGCTTGTGCATCCCCATGCATTTTATGTATTTATTTAACATTTGTTAACCGGGAAAGTTCGACTTGGAACTAAGCCAATTTTCAGTGGATGCCCGGGGAGAAACACTCCAGATGTACATCTTTGTAATGTGGGAGGAAACCGGCGCAACCGGAGGCAACCCACACAAATGCAGGGAGGACATGCAGACTCCGCTGGGGGCACCCCAGCCAAGAATCGAACAGGAGAACCTCTTGCTGTGAGGTGACAACGCTACCACTGCGCCATTTATTTGCAATGTTTATAGCTATTGTTTAACCTGACAGCAGGGTCAGTCATTTTTATCCATAGATGGCCTCCCTTACCCAGCAGCTGTGGCCATATTGTTGAATGTGTACATATCAGGTGTCTGTGGTATAAAATAATGGCCAGAGTAATCTATTTGATTTTCACAGAAATTTATGTAGCCATAATGAAATATTCCAACATGCTTCACACAAATGCACACTAGTTCTGCTGTCCGAAAATAATGACTGTTTAAACTGAGTGAATGACAAAAGGATAAGTTACTTTCAACAGCCAATCATCTACTCAGAGGAGTTATAGCCATTTTTACTTGTGTATACCTCCAATGTTCAATTGTCAATTTTAAAATGACTGCAATAATTTGTTTTGTTTCACACAAACTGTAACCACAGTAAGGTATTCTGTTTTACTTTACACACACGCACATTATAGTAATACTAAGACAGAATAAACCATTAAATTGAAACAAACATAGGGGTCTGTCATTTTCATTCTGATATAGTTCCCCATTCTTAGCAGTTGTGGACACTGTGGTGACTACCCCTCAGATGTCTCAATGTTATAATGATTCCTGCGTTTTATTTCAGCTCTGTTTCACACACAAGGATGACATCCACAGGAAAGTATTCCAGCATGCTTCACACAAATGCACATTAATCTTGCAAAGCAGTGTCTAGTTAACTGTGGTATTTGTTTGCCTGACAGGATGTGTGTGGTTGTGTAATAAATAAATATATATTTGTCTGCCTATAGTCTAGGCATCAAAGCAAGCTGTATCCTGACCAGAGCATCCTCTTGCTGACCCTAATAGTGTCACCAGCTATGGGGTCGGTCTGATATTTTCACCATGCCAATCCCATTAACCTTCTTCAAACGTTTTGGTTTTCTGCCTCTTGCCATCCCACATTTGATATTAGACACTCATAGCCCCAATGTCTGTCTTGACTGGTTGTCAAGATCATTTTTAGGAAGGTTGTTTTAAGCAGGGATGCCACCAGCACTGTGTTTTTTTTTCTCCCTTAAAAATAAACACAAAGCTAGGTGCCAGAATGGCAGCATGGACAGCTTGCATGGTTTGCCTATCCTAAGTCAGACCATAGCTGTAACTATCCAGGACCCAGTTGTATCACACCACTGACAAGAAGTCTAGCTAGATGGGCAGTCTTCTCAAAGTGTATTTGAGTTCTTAGCATTTATTCTAGGAGTACCAAACTGTCTTAACACGCACTTCATCAGAATTGTCAAACTGGAAATCTGTTTGTGGAGCATTTGCCAGACAAAGAATTTAAAGAAACACGCTTATCCATGTATTTAAATGAATCATTCTTGTGCTGCACTTTGCGTTATGCAGCAGTAGATTTTTCCAGAGCTATTGCATCTACCTTTACTGTGCACTGTCATGTATGACTTGTAACAGAGTTCAGTGAGGACACGAACAACATTTATGGGAACCCCCCCCCCCCATGGGACCTTTTAACTTCATTGTTGGAGGTCATATTACATCCGGAGAACATGAAAACCTAGGCAAGACCCTCATTTTTGTGGATATTCTCTGCCACCTATAATGCACCTTTTCTAGGATGCAGAAGATCCAGTGACAGTTGTGGTTCAGATGCGTTACACAGTGTAAAACTCACAACAGTCTGGGAAACAGCCCAGTAAAAGGTTAACTTTCACAAAGTTTGCAGACCCAAAGGCAGGGCACTTGGCAATCTTTAAGCAGTTGTGGACCATGTGGCACACGAGTTCTCCCAGTAGTGGATGCACCTTCTAAGCCTGGACAAACAACCCCTTTGTGTTGCTTACTCCATCCACTAGCAGTCACCACAGGTGTCAGTACTAGAGTGAGAGAGGTGATGTTGCAGCAAGCAGTCTGTGGTATATCTGTGTCTTTGGAAGCTACACTGCATGTCAGTATTTTGGAAATGAGGGCAGTCCTTGCGATACCACAAGTCTTCCAAGATGCTCTTCTGTGAGGTGCAGTTGCAATCCACTTTGGCTTTGTTGCTGTGGTTAGTACATTTAACAAGGGAGTAATTCAGTCCTCTTAGTGGTGAGGGTATGAGAATTATCTGTTCAGTAGCCAGTGTTCTAGAGAAGGCAGTTCTGTGTCCCTACAGCCATCATCTTAGAAGTCCCTAACGAACTGCCTAATCCGAACTCTCCTTTCCAGAGGATACAGAAGTCCATTTTGACATGGCCAATCCCATCATCTCTTCCTTTGTAGAGGTGTCCCACCCCACTAAAGACTTTGATGTGAAGAAGGCCATCAGCCTCTTCCAAAAAACACAAGAAGTCGTACCATGCCAGAAATGGTAATGGTGTTATTTCAAAAATATTTTTAGTGCCAAAAAATACCTAGAGCTTCAGGCCAGTTTTAGTCTTAAGTGGCCTAAACAATTGCATGGTTAAGATCTTTTCACATGGCTACATTGTAAGTGATCACTCCTTGCTTATCAGGAAACTGGCTGTCCTGTTTTGATATGCAAGACCCTTATTCACAGTCTTTATGCAGAGAAGAGTCCAGGAGGCATCTCCACGTCTAAGTAGGAGCAACTCATTACCAGTTCCATAAGCTTCTGTAAGGAGTTGCTTCCACCATTACAATATTTCCCAATTGCATACGAATATTTGCATCCCATGAGAGGTTGCAAGGAACCTAGGTTTTGCCATATCTAGATGATGGCATCTAACTGTGTCTATGGATTGGGCTTGGATTGCAGGATGGTGTTCTGTAATCTAAATGTTCCTCTGTTGGCATCATAGTGAATTTCACAAATCCTCCTTTCTGCTTGTGTTCATTAGTGGCAGCATATATGCATACTTGTGAGCAGTGCACATTTCTCCGTAAAGAGGATATAGTTCTTGAAATCCAGAGCTTCTCTGATATTGGGCTTTGAGCGTTTCTTATTGTTTCACAGGGTTAGATGTTGCAGCAATATCTGTATTAATGGTAGCCTTTGGCAGATACCATGTGGGTGTTTTAATAAAAAAAAAAACTGGTCTCATCTTTCCAATTCAGTATGTCTTCAAATTCAGATTTCCATGGTATACAGGATATCTCCAATAGTGGATACACCTTATGAATGTGACCAACAGCAACCACTTTTTCTCACTCTCTGCTGTTAATGGCTACGGATATGGCAGTATTAGGCTGAAGAAGCGAGCATAACAGGCAGTCAGTTTGGGGCATTTGGATATTTCTGAGGCTACATTGCATGTCAGTTTTAGAGATGGGCAGTCACTGTGATCCTACAAGTCTTCCATTTATGCCTTTCTCTGTTCAGTTGCTATCTACTGTGGCGTCATGGTTGTGGTTGGTGCATTAAGTGGAAGGGAGCAGTTAAGTCCTGTTTTGTGATGATAGTAAGAATATGAGAACTGGCTAATTCAGACCTTTTTCTGGTAACCAGCAGTATTCTCAGAGGACAGTTCTGTGAAGGACAAGCATTTTATTGCTTACTGATGCCCAGGTTGCCTTTCAGTGCTTTGGTGATCCAGAAATTGAGAGTGGAGCAACCCTTGCTCCAGTCTCTTTGCTTCCTAGTCCACATCAAATGTAGCAGTCTCTCCTATCTCTGACTGGGAGGAAGGCTTGTAAAAACTGTGGTCAAGAAATGACCCACTGTTTTTTTTCGTCAGAGTCTTTTTCAAGAAATTGAAACTGCAGATGCCATCATCTTTTTAATATTTCCATACTGTTCAACAGATTTTGTTCCTGCTTCTGTCTCTTCCCATGGAGAAGCCTCTTTGTGTCTATACAAGATACTACTTATCCTCCCACTAGACAAGTCTCTCAGTGCATTATCTCACATTAACATGGTTCCTCTAGTTTCGGTAGAAGACAGCAACTCCTTTTTCTCTCCAAGCATGGTTCAGATGATCTCTTTCCCAAAAAGTCTAGCAGTTGCAAAACTCTAAGTGATAAATGGACCCTCTTTTTGCTTTGGCTATGGCCAAGAGACTGGATCTCCTTCTTATCCCTTGCCCATCCATAATTTATTATAATGCCCATGTTTTTTTTTTTAATCTGGACAAAGTAATTCTCCATTAAAGTGCACATTGCTGTCGTATCCAGTTTTCGTAAATGCCTTGCCTCTCTCTTCTGGCATTATTAAATGCTTGCAAAGCTGTTTTAAGGAGAGCATTCTTTATTAGATCAACCCTATGGGATCAAGTGTCCCACTGAAACTGGTACTTCATGTTGAAGAAGCTGTTTCTGCTGCTCATTAAACATGCATCTTCTGTGCACTTGAAGTACCTTTTTATGTTTTTGTTTTCGCTCCTACTGACCAAGCCATTACTTTCCCAAAGAGAATTCTTCATTGAGTCCCCATATTTAGAATTTCACAGGAGAGATGGTCACTTCACACTGACCATTCTTTTTAAACCAAATTAGTGAGACCAAGTTCAATGAGTATGTAACTCTACCAGCGTCTTTCATACAGCATTGCAATAAGGGCAGACGTGTGCATCATTACTTGTAGCTCTATATTGAGACGACACTGCCTGTTCAAAAGGATAGCATGCACTTTGCTGTAATCTGAGGGGCGGTCAGAAAGTTTGCAGATTGATCTTTGCCAGATGGTTGGTTGACAAGTGAAATGATTTTCTTCCTTCAGTTGCAGAGGATTATTTTTCATCAATTGCTATGTACACAACTTTGTTTCAGAATTGCATCTGTTTATGCACTGGATAGTTAGTCTACGCTTTTCCAAGATACCACAAACTGGATGTGATATGTTCATAGATTAGTACTAAGCTAATTGCCCTTGCGAGCCATATTAAGTCTAGCTAATTATCCCTTGTGAGACTCAAACCCTGTACCTTGTGTTTGTAAGGCAAACACCGTAACCATTAGGCCACCCTCCCAACCCCAATATGTATGTGTATCCCCCCATGGCCACTTTAATAAGGGATATGTCTCAAGGGGGAGAGCACCCAGTAGAATTAGTTCTAGATGTTATTTTAGTATTATGGAGAATGGATCTCCTCTTATTACATATGACACCTACCTATAATGATAGACTTGGAGGAGCAGGTCCATTTGTTAATGGCATATCCTCTACCCCCCCCCACACACACACACACACACACACACACACACACACTTCTGGCACTGCTTGTGTTAAGTGTGGTTCTCCAGTTTCTAATGGGTTTGCATACGTTACCTCAGATATGAAGAAGGTAAGCATTACAGTGTTCCCTGGGATTGGAAAGGGTATTTGGCAGCCTGGGAGTGTTTTCCTTATGACCAGATGTTCTTCGTGTTTCACTGTTGCAGTCATTACATTTGGCTAATCTGCTGGCAGGTTGCCCTCAGTCGGCCTGAATTCCAAAGTCTTGGGTCCTGCATCGGTTGCTGTCTCCTCTTCCATGACGTCAGGTGGTCAGGGGTATAAAACATGTAGCCGATGCCATTTTCTTTAGACTTTCTTGCCGCATGGTGCCCGAAGCAGAAGCATTTCGCAAGTGCCGGTCAGCTGACTACTGAAATATTCGAGTTTGAGTTTCAGAACCGAAGTCTTCACTAAAGCCAAGTACCCTGTTGGGGAAACTTTTTTCTTGCTCCATACCAATGTCAGAAAAAGTTAATAATTGTATTACTTGTGGGAAGCAAATACCTCATAAGGATTTCTATTTATACTGTATTCCTTGCCTAGGCCCTGATTTGTACTGTATTCCTTGCCTAGGCCCTGATCACAACGTGCCTGGCTGTTGGTTTTGTGCTAGATTTAACCAACGCACTATTGAGCGTCTGTATATTTTTGCCTCAAAGTATTTTGGAAACAGATTTAATTACCCAGAAATGTCATCGGATAGCAATTAGACTACCGGAGTACACAAAAACCGCAAAGAAAAGGACAGAGAAAGGCAGTCGAGATCCGAAACCGACAATGACGCTTCTAAGCCAGTCGCTGGTACTCGGGTACTTTCGCAGCCCCTGATATCTGCTAGCATAGAGTCGCAGGCCTCTACAGACACCCGTGTGGAGTCCGGCATGCCGCAAGATACTCAAGGTATTGGGCCGGATGCATCTCCATCGGATGAGTCCAGAGCCGCTGAGCAGGCACCGGCTTCTGAGGGTGTATTCAGACCTCAACATTTGTATATCAGACCGATGACTGCTGCAAAACCAAAGACGAAAGCAACTTCTAAAACTAAAAAAAGACGCATGAGCCATGGGCACAGGCCTCTATGCCTAAAAAACAGATGATCAAAATGGCTGAAGACCTTATTACCTTGATCAGGGGTGTACCCATCCCCCTCCAGATAAGAGGCCTAGGCAAGACACTGATTATGAATCTTCAGATAAGGTTTCTATTTCTTCTGATTCCTGTTCTGATCAGGAATTATCTGTACCTCCCTGTGAGGATTATGATGCAGAGGAGTCTGTACCATCTGCATCTCCTCCTGAAGATTATTCTTTTGGCGAATTCTTGCATACTTTGAGGGAGCTTTTTCACTGGGAGAGTCAAGATTTCTCAGAATCCAAAAAGAGGCTCAGGGATTTCCTATTTCTCCCTCAGCACAGGCCTTTAGCCATTCCCCCTGTTTTAGACATTGTGGTTGATGTGTTTTCAAGAGTCAAGCTTGACCCCTGACTCCTTACCTCCGGCTCCCAGTAAGCCTGACAGATATTACAGGGTCCCTGACTCGCATAAATTTTTATTTAGAAAGCCTGCTGCTGATCCTGAAACTATTTCACATGGTCCAAAGGGAGTTAAGGCCTCAACAGCAAAATATCCTACCCTCTCTGACAGAGATTCAAGGGCACTGGACAGATGGGGAAAAAAGGTTTATACATCTGCAGCCTTGGCAATCAGGGCCTTAAACTGTCAATTTCATATGCTTAAGTATCAGCAACATGTTATGGGATTGCTGAAGCAGAAAATGATGATTTCTGAATGTGCAGAAAATAAAGAATTGCAGGAATTATTGCATGCAGCTGAACAGGTTGGAAAGCATACTTTGCAATGTGGTTTTGATTCCTTAGAGACCTCCTGCAAGGCCGCAGTTACTGGATCTGTGATTAGGAGGCATGCCTGGCTAAAAAAAAACAAAATTTGCCTGATCATGTTAAAGCTAAATTGCTAGATGCACCTTTACAGCATGATACTCTGTTTCGTATTAAGGCAGAAGAGGTTTTAAAGAAAGTGGAAGATTAAGTCTATGCAAACTGTTAGACTTCTTACAAGTGCAGCCACCAAGATTCAGTAGACACTGGCCTACAAAAAATGGTCCTTTCCTGTATCAGACAGAACTTAAAGGGGCAAATCTAGATGCCTTAAGGGTTCCAGATACCAGGTGCAAGATTCATACAGGTCAAAGCAATGGAGCGCTTCTACCTCCAAATCTGGAGGAAATAAAGCGCAAACCTACAGAAAACAGTCCCAATGACTTCCCTCTGCCTACACCAAGCACTTATCTTTTGGCAGCACCCTTAGGGGGGAAATTAGCACTTTTTGCTCAAAATTGGCAGTTAATAACCCAGGACAAGTGAGTACTAAACGTAGTATCACAAGGATACAGATTCCATTTCCACACTCTGCCAACGGCAAATGGTTGGCCAGATCTGCCAAAAAATCAGTGGGCAGAGGCACAGAAACCGTTTATGTCCCTCATGTATATGGGGGCCATTCAGCCAGTACCAGAACAGGAAAAAGGGACAAGTTTTTTACTCTCCTGTTCTTGGTACCCAGAAAGGACAAGGCCTGGCGGCCAATACTGGATTTATTGACTTTGAACACATACCTGGAAATTCCAAAATTCAAAATGCTGACTTTGCAGCAGCTTCTGCCCATGCTGGGCAAGAATGCTTGGCTGGTGACATTAGACCTAAAAGAGGCATACCTGCATGTCCCAATAAGACAGTCGTGCAGAAGATACCTCAGATTCAAGGCTGGCTTAATGCATTATCAATTCTCTGCACTGCCCTTTGGCTTATCTACTGCGCCCAGGGTCTTTACAAAGTGCCTGGCACCAGTAATTGCATTTTGCAGACAAAGTAGTATACAGATATACCCTTACTTGGACGACTCTCTCATTCAAGTAGAGAACAAGGACATTCTTCTGGTGTTTGTGAAAAGGCTTCTAACATGCCAAGAGTACACAATAAACTAAAAGACATCACAACTGGTACCCTCTCAAAAGATAACATTCCTGGGTGGAAGTTTGAATACAACTGCCCAGATGGCTTACCTCATGCCACACAACCAAAGGCAACTGACTACTTACTTCAAAGTGATAGCAACAAAAACCCAGTTGTCTGCAAGACAAATTCTGCAGGCTTTGGGTTTCATGGCATCCTGCATTCTACTGATTCCATATGCAAGACTGCATATGAGGAAATTTCAATGGTACCTAAAAAGTTTATGGAATCAACATTCTCAGTCTGGAAATAATGATTCCTCTCATTCCCTGCCTACAACAGGAGTTTCTGTGGTGGGCAAAGGCATGTCACCAAAACATGGGATGGGCCTTCACTGTACTCCCTGCCAGCCAAACCTTAACAGACTTATCAGATTATGCCGGGGGGGGGCCCATATGGCAGGAAGATGCATTCAGGGCATATGGACCCCAAAACAAATGCACCTACATATCAACCAGAAAGAGATGCTAGCTGTTCAAAATGCCCTAACAGCCTTCAAGGATTTACTTCATCCAGGACAACTACTGATAAAGACGGACAACACCACGGTCATGTGGTATATAAACAAGCAAGGGGGCACACACCCTTACCCCCTTTGCAGATTAGCCATGGCACTGTGGGATACAGCTTTGACCTACCAAATACATCTTCAAGCTCAATTCCTGCCAGGAAAGCAAAATATTCTGACAGACGATTTAAGCAGAAACCTTATGGATCCTCACGAGTGGAAACTAAATCCACAAGTCTTCAGCATGATGGAGAAATGGGGGAGCTCAGACATAGATCTATTTGCCTCTCCTCAAAATTATTAGTTGAAAAGATTCTGCACAAGGACTTATCACAGACAAGCATGGAAAGTGGATGCCCTATCCTTCAGTTTACGCCTTTCCTCCTCTATCTCTTCTTCCCAAGGTCCTCCTAAAAGTCAGACAAGAGAGACCAAAGATGATACTAATTGCCCCGGACTGGCCCCGCCAGTACTGGTACCCAATCCTAAGGAACTTGTCTCAATACCCAGCTTGGACCTTACCTCAAAGACCTCAACTACTGTCCCAACAAAACACTCAGATCCTGCACAATCAACTCCAGACACTGAACCTGGCAGCATGGCTGATCATGTAGTTATACAAAACAGCACCTCTCAGTAAAGCTGTGATGGATGTCATTTTGGAAGCCAGAAGGCCTAGTACTAGAAAATCTTATGCTGATAAATGGAAGAGATTCTGTGCTTGGAATCAAGCACAAGGAATTGATACAGCAGAACCAAATATTCCTCCGATATTACAATACTTAACGAAGATGCTTGACAAAGGCCTATCTTTCTCATCAATTAAAATCCATGCCTCTGCCATTTCAGCTCATTACAATACAGAGCCACCAATCTCTTCTCATCCTTTACTAAAGCAGTATCTTAAAGAAGCCAAAAATTTAAGGCCTCCTAGAAGATCACCACTACTTGCATGGGACCTCAATTATGTGTTAGAAAAGCTTACCGTGCCTCCATTTGAACCAGCTGCTACCGCTGATATAAAGTTCTTATCCTAGAAAAGAGCTCTACTGCTAGCAATTACTTCAGCAAGAAGAGTTTCAGAGCTACATGCCCTCATGGCTGTAGAGCATTTTATCATATTTTACCCAGACAGGGTGTCTGAGGACAAATCCTACATTTATGCCTAAGGTGGTTTCCAGTGTGGCTCTTAACCAAACAATTCATCTGCCAACCTTTTATCCAAATCTGCAGAACAAGGGGGAGAGAAGTCTGCATTCCTTGGACTTAGACAGCTAAGATTCTACTTGAGCAGGACTAAAGCTCTAAGAAAAACTGAGCAATTACTAGTGATGTGCTACAGGATCAGAAGGAAAGGTTATTTCAAAGCAGACAATTTCAAAGTGGATAAGCCACTGCATCTGATGTTCTTCATGTTTCACTGTTGCAGTCATTACATTTGGGTAATCCTGCTGGCAGGTTGCCCTCAGTCGGCCTGAATTCCAAAGTCCTGGTTCCTGCATCGGTTGCTGTCGCCCCAACCCTGACGTCAGGTCATCAGGGGTATTAAAGAAGCAGCCGATGCAATTTTCTCCAGTCTTTTTTGCCGCGCAGTGCCGGAAGCAGAAGCAGTTTGCAAGTGCCGGTCGGCCGACTCCTGAGATTTTCGTGTTAGAGTTTCAGATCTGAAGTCTTCAATAAAGCTAAGTACCCCGTTGGAGAAACTTTTTTTTCTTGCTCCAGACCGATGTCAGAAAAAGTAAATAATTGTATTTCCTGTGGAAAGCAAATACCTCAAGGACTTTCATTCTTAATGTATTCCTTGCCTGGGCCCTGATCACAACGTTTCTGGTTGTCTGTGTTGTGCTAGATTTAACCATCTCACTATTAAGCGTCGGTATGATTTTGCTTTAAACTATTGAACGCCGGTTTAATTATCCTGAAATGTCGGATAGCCATCAGACTACCGGAGTTCACAAAAAATGCAAAGAAAAGGAGACAGACAGACAACCGAGGCCCAAAACAGACGAAGCTTCTAAGCCAGTCGCTGGTTCTCAGTGAGGTGCTTTCGCAACTCCTGACGCCCGCTACTTTAGAGTCGCAGCCCGCTACCGACTCCCATGTGGAGTTGGCCATGCCGCTGGAAACTCAAGGTATTGGAGCCTTGGATACTATTCCTTCAGATGGGTTCAGAGCCGCTGAGCAGGCACCGGCTTCTGAGGGTGTATTCAGACCTAAACATCTTTACATTAAACCTACATCAGCTTCAAAGGCAAAGACTAAAGCAGCTTCTGAAGCAAAGAAACAAACTCAAGAGCCACGTGGACAGGCCTCTGTGCCTAAAAAACAGATGCCCAAAATGGCCGAAGACTTGATTACCTTGATCAGGGGTTCCCATCCCCCTCCTGATAAGAGGTCTAGGCAAGAGACTGACTATGAATGTTCAGATCAGGTTTCTATTTCTTCTGATTCCTCTTCTGATCTGGAATATCCTCTTCCCCCCTATGAGGATTCTGATGCTGAAGAATCCATACCTTCAGCTTCTCCTCCAGAGGACTATTCTTTTGGGGAAACCTTGCATACCATGAGGGAGCATTTCCACTGGGAGAGCCAAGATTTTTCAGAATCTAAAAAGAGGCTCGGGGATTTCCTCTTACTACCTCAACACAGGCTACTAGCCATTCTACCTGTGTTAGACATTGTAGATGTGTTTTAAGAGTCTAGTCTTACCCCTGCCTCCTTACCTCCAGCTCCTGTTAAGCCTGACAGATATTACAGGGTTCCTGACTCATAAATTCCTTTTTAAAAACCCTGCTGCAGACCCAGAAACTATTTCACAGGGTCCCAAAGGAGTTAATATTCTCTTCCCCCCATGAGGATTCTGATGCTGAAGAATCCAGATTCTCAAAACCAAGGTGGAATCCTTCAAAGCACCTGGGCCAGTGGAAAATACGGCCCAAACCGCATAATCCTTTACAAACGCATTCTATGGACACCTACTGGAAAGCATGGTTCGTGCTATCCCAAATAAAACCAAGACTCACTCCTCCAAAGGCAGAAGACCTGTCTGGTGGACCCCAGCCATAAGTAAGCTATACAACAGGAGGAGGAAGCTTCTACATGATAGAGCAAAATCCCAAAAAGGGAAGGCATCTCTAATCAGTACTAGCAAGAAACTACGATCCCTCATAAAATCATCTTAGTCCAGCTTTGAAAGAAAAATTGCACAAGACGCTAAAGATAATCAGAGGGCCTTCTTTAGTTATGTCAGGATCCTGGGTGGCAACTCCCAGATATGCTGTGAGTTTGTGCAAAATGACAAATACACTGAACCCACAGACATTGCTAACATCCTGGCAGACAGGTTCAGTGGAAACTTCTCTCCCCCCCCCCCCCCCAAAAGAGCAAATGTCTATCCCAACAGAGTGTAGCCTCCCTGACATCACAGATGCACAGGTGAGAGCTGCCCTCTCCAAAGCAAAAAACACAGCATCAATGGGACCGGACGGTGTCCCGGGCTGCGTCTTACACGAGCTCCAAGAAGAACTGAACCCTCACAAAGTCACTGTTCAATCTCAGCCTTACTACAGGAGATGTACCCAAGGAATGGTGTACAGCAATAGTGGTCCCACTCCACAAAGGTGGTGCCACAATGGACCCCGGAAACTATCGCCCTATAAGCCTGACTAGCCTGGTCTGCAAAGCTATGGAGCGTATCATCATGGAACTTCTAAACAAAGACATTGTGAACCTCCAAACACTGGAACCTACCCAATTCGGCTTTAAGGGCAGATCTTGCCTCTTGAACCTGGTTGACTTCTTTGAAACAGTCACCAAGGCCATAGATGAAGGGAAGGTAGTCCACACAGCCTACCTGGACCTCGCAAAAGCCTTCAACACAATACCCCACTCGGGCATCATAAATAAGCTCACCAGCTTAAATATCAACCCCTCAGGGATAGAACCCACATGGTCAGCATTGCAGGTGCCATGTCAGACTCTAAACCAGTTACAAGTGGAGTCCCACAAGGCTCAGTCCTGGGACCTCTCTTGTTCGGTATATATTTCTCTGATGTACAGGCTTACACGGAAGGACTATGGCTGACCAAGTTCGCAGATGACTGCTAACTGGGTGCCATAATTGACTTGCCGACTGACACAAGCATCCCCCAAAAGGGTCTCACAGAGACGGATAACTGGTGCCAGAGCCATGGCCTAAAGCTAAATGCCAAAAAGTGCATAGTTATCCCCTTTGCGAAAAACAAAGTGCCCACAAATTACCACATAGGTGGTAATCCATTAAGTACTGAAGAAGTAATACTTAACTGAGATGCTTGATAAAGGCCTATCTTTTTCATCCATTAAAATTCATGCCTCTGCCGTTTTGGCTCATTACAATACAGAGCCACCAATCTTTTCTCATCCCTTATTAAAGCAGTACCTCAGAGGAGCCAAAAATTTAAGGCCTCCAAGGAGATCACCAGTGCCTGCATGGGACCTTAACTATGTCTTGGAAAAACTCACCCTGCCTCCTTTTGAGCCAGCTGGTACTGCTGATATAAAAATTTATCTTGGAAGACCGCTCTCCTCCTAGCAATAACTTCTGCAAAATGAGTTTCAGAGCTACAGGCACTCATGGCTGTGGAACCTTTTATCATTTTTTATCCAAACAGGGTCTCTGAGGACAAACCCAACATTTATGCCTAAGGTGGTGTGCAGTGTGGCTCTAAACCAAGCTATTCATCTGCCAACTTTTTGTCCAAATCCACAGAACAAGGGGGAGAGAAAATTCTGCATTCTTTGGATGTACACAGACGGCTTAGATTCTACTTGGACAGAACCAAAGTTTTCAGAAAGAGCAATTACTAATGGCATATGCTGCAGGATCATGAGGAAAGGCCATCTCAATGCAGACTATTTCAAAGTGGATAGGCCACTGCATTCATTCTGCTATTTACACCATGGCAAGCCAGTGCCTAAGGGCATTAGGCCACATTCAACCAGAGTTGCAGCCACTTCAGCAGCCTTTCTCAGGGGAGTACCAACCAAGGACATTTTAGAGGCTGCAACTTGGAGTTCAGCTCACACCTTTACAAAGCACTATCATCTGCCATTCTACTCTAAATCCAGGGCAGGCTTTGCCACTGCAGTTCTGCAGGGACTTATTGCCGCTCCTAATGCTGTTTAGCTCTAGCTTCCCAACCATAGCTTTGGGACTCTGCCCAAATGTAATGACTGCAACAGTGAAACACGAAGAACATAGTACAGTTGTGTAAACGTCCCATAAATGTAGATGTTCAAGTGTATTCACTGTTGCAGTCCAGGTTACCCACCCGCCATCCCCCGGTCATTCTGGAGTTTATCTTTCCTTCTCTATCTTCTACAACCTATGTGGTGTATTTGCTTTTAGATGAAGGTAAAGTTTATATTGATGCATGTATATACATATATATATTTTTGCTGCCTTTTTATGGGCAGCACATCCGGGGCAAGAAAAACTAAAGAAAATGGCGTTGGCTGCATGTTTTATACCCCTGACGACCTGACGTTATGGAAGAGGAGACAGCAACCGACGCAGGACCCAAGACTTTTGACGAGTGCAACCTGCCAGCAGATTACCCAAATGTAATGACTGCAACAGTGAATACACTCAAACATCTACATTTATGGTAAGTGTACACAACTGTACTATTTGGTCCCTGCTAGCCATAATTGTGCTCTAATGAAGGATGTTTGCAATATTAACTGTACCATTATGCTAAGTACACAGCTTAATTTCTGGTGCATGTTCATGTTTAAACAGTACAAAAAGACCAGTTAGTATCCATGTTATCTTGTGTCATATCATAGAGAATCAAAAGGTATCATCTAAAGGTCAAGAACATCAAATGAATACATAGTCTAGCATTCGTTCTACCCTAGTGTAGTAACAGAAGGTAGACGTTATTCAGAATTTTGGTTTCTTGTTCATGCAAAGAATTGGAAAGTTGTTTTGATGCATGTTATACTTGGCAGGTAGGCATCTTCAGTATTTCAGTTACAGGACTAACTTTTTGGCTGCTTTCTTAATAGTTTTTCTTCCATAAGAATATCTTGCTTGGCCAGCCCACCATTTCACATCTGCATTTTGTATTATGGTTGATCCCCTTCGTGCTTTCTCCATTTCAGTGCTTTCCCACTGCAAACCTCATGGCTCCTACTTGAAGCAGTCACAAGTTTCTCAAAGAAGCTTAAGTACTACAAATCTCCTTAACAGATCTCCAGCAGGGATTTTTTTTTGTCCTTTTGTCAGTGGCAAGTGCAGAGCTGTTTCTTGCTTTATATGCTTTTATCTCCTCCTGCAAAGATCATGAATTGCCATTGAGACCTTACTCTTCAGTGAAGCTGTAACAGGTCCCTACTCCATGCCAGTAATCAAGGTGACTCCATCCTCACCACTGCCTTCAGTGAGGGATGGTAGCGAAGAACAAAGATAGATTCACACAGTATTTTCAGATGCAGCTCCTTGCATCAAGCACAAGTTCCCTTAAGAGCACACACAGAGCATGCTCCAGACCTGGGGCTAGACTCTCCTCCTCTCTCCAGATCCACACACAACTCCACACTGACCAATTTTGGAGCTCTGTGTACCTGTTCCCAGTAGCTGAGATGCACACTTGGGATATTTGAGTTTCACACACACCTGGGAGAAGCTGGTGCAGATTTACTAGCTGTGCTCCTTTCTGCCCAGACTACTTATTAAAGCAAGGCAAGCTGATGTGTGCTGAGTGGCTTACCACAGCAAAAGCCAGATGATGTCACTCTGTCTGTGTGGATGTGGGAGATGTATCCTGTCAGAAGTCTTTCCTGTCAGATTCCAAGTGCTGCTGTGAGAGTTCCAAAGAAACCAAATGCTGGTTTGAGGATGACATCACCTCTGGTCACCTGACTCTGGTACAATAAACACACAGAGCTTTGCTGAGATCTGTGGCAGTATCTGAAAGCTGTAACACAATTTCAAATGTTCCACCCTTCCAGGGTTCTCTGATAAACATATACACATTTGATCAGTTACAGCAATACAACCTAATGTACATGTATACATTCTTTCTGTCCAGCAGGGCATACTATTGATGCATTTTTAACACAAGTAACTTTACAAATATATGTTTAACTTGTACTGTACAAATCAGTGTGATAGCAAAATACATTTTTTTTTTACAAAACTCCAGTTAGCTGTGCTGGCATATGTACATATATACTGCAATAATCTCCCTGGACAGATTGCAGTACCTCTTATCACAATCATTTAGTGATGGTGGGGTTTAGGACCTTGTTATGCTTAGGAGTTAGACATTCTCAGAAGTATTGCAGAGAGGCCAACCCCAATAGGGAGCAAAGCTGCATCATAATGTTAGGGAAGTGATTAACTTCAGTGTCCATTTGGTAGTGTCCTTTTTCCAGGGTTTGAGGCATGTTACAACCCCCCCCCCCCCAAGCTGTGAATGTGTGCTGGCATCTGGGATTGGTGCTGTGACTGAATACAGTTCTAATTTTCTCTACCTCAGCTGCTTCTTTCTCTTAAGCATGCAATTTCTGCACACTTGAAGTACATTTCATAGAAAACTTTTTTCTGGGCCAGGCATACAGTTGGTGTATAGGTGGGAGATGCAAACCGGCTCTGGCTTTCATTGTGCTTGTCCACTCTGATGTCATTCCCTACATCATTGTTGCAGTATTCCAAACTGTCAGGTTATCTCTCCAAATAACCTGGACATCAGGCAGGATACCAAAAACAAAACCTTCCACAGAGCTATCCATCTGAAACTATTTATTGGCATTTGTTTACAGGGAGAGTCTGACTGAGTAGCACCCCTTTTCAGCAGAGGACCAAGGAGAAAAGCTGCATTATACAAATGTCATGGATGACATTTGCATTGCTGCATCATTTGCAGTCAGTTTCATTCATGAGCAACAGTACCATTATTCAGACATCCTTGATCTCAGTTATATCATTTACAAACAGTTTTGATAAAAGTTGCAGTTTACAAGGGTCAAATATGAATATTTTCTTACAGTGAAGTGTATGCTGCAGTGCAATATCAGTATGCATAGTTTCAGATTTTACATAAGAATATTTCGTACTATAAATTCTTGTTCAAAATCTGGGACATAGGAAAGTAGTGTTACAGCAGTTGAAAGAAAGGAGGAGAGGAAAAACAAGGAAGATAAAGAGGATGAGATGATAGCGGAGGTTGCGGTTGCGATATCTTCTCTGATGAATAAACTGAATGCATTATGGCATGAATTCGTATAGCTATATTAGTAACTGTTTATCCAGGGAGGTGCAGGTGCAGTGCCATTATCTATGAGGTATTGCTCTAATTAGCATTTTGAGTCTTCAGGTTGGAGAGTGTTAAGTGGAGTGGGATGGTATTCCATATATTGGTAATGTGTGAATACAGTGAATATCCTGTATTGATAGGTTTAGTTATGGACATTAATGATTTGTCTGTAGAACCTGGAGGTCTCTTAGTGTAAGGTTGAAGGTGTGAATTTTTCAGGGTTGTGCAGTAGATTGAAGGTAAATATGAATGTAGAATAGAATTACTTTGAACCAGTTTAGCTGTTTTAGAGAGAAGCAGTGATGTTATCTATATTTTTGCTTGGTTATAAATTTTGATACTTGATTGTAGCATCATTTTAGTTTGGCTGATGGAGAGGAGTTGAGCTTAATTAGATTAGGAGAGGCATTTAATAGGGTGGGGAGTAGAAAAGATATGGCAATGTTTTGTTTAGCTGAGTCACTTTTTAGCAGTTTTTTAATCTGTAGAGACAGCCTAGCTGTTGGCGTTGCCTCTTTTAAGGCTTCCTGAAGATGATCACTTGTCATCTGTAGTCATGCCTAGTAGTTTAGTGTGGTTTACAAGATGTCATTCATATCTGTGATGCAGTATTCTTTACATAAGGGATTCCTACCAAGGATAGCCCAATTTCCAGCCATTATACCAAAGCTTTGAGGTATTACAGCACCATATGCCACATGTGTGCATCATATGTATGGAGTATGGCGTAAAGATGACGTATGGATGCAAACATGAGGAACACCTTTGCCAGCAGTCAGAATGCCATTATTGGAAGTCAGTCTGATCACCCTTGTGTTGTGCTGGTTACCCAGCCGCTTTCAGGTAAGTGCCCTGTTGGGGTTGCTTCTCTCCTTTTTTCCAAATTTGTCTTGTATTTGAGTTCATGTCATCCAGGAGGGGAACATGTTAGTGTGGGAGGTAGATTCCCCATAAAGACCATCACAAACAGTGTCTCTTGCTTGGGTACTTCCCATGACCATATGCAGTGCTCTGTCAAGTGTTTGTCCTCAATAATCTAAATAGTCGTTTATCTTCCTTGCCCATATGCCTTTCAAACCAACAACTTAAGCTGTTGGCTGAGGGTGCTATGACTGAGTCCTGTCATGTCAGCCAGTCATCTACCAAGGAGGAGGCCAGAAGGACTAGGCCTAACCGGTTGTTTTTGTTCAGCCTCCCCCAGAGATCTCTGTAGAAGCCAGTGAAAGGCCCTGAAGATCTAGTGCTTGCTTCAGATTCCTGTTCCGTGACCCTTTTATATGCCGGCATGGATCTGAACTCTCTCACATCCTTGGAGGCTTTTCCTTCTGCTGCATACATTGATGGGGGAACCTTAGCTGATTTATTCCTGAGGTATTAAGGGGAATTCCTGAGGTACCAATGGGGATTCCTCAGATTATAGAAAAAAGAGATCCATACTTCCATTATTTTTTATCTCACCAAGGATCTGAAACTCTTAGAGTACTTGGGGAGGACATCCCACTCAAGAAAAAGCAGAATATTAAAAACATTTCCCCTGTTTTCCTAAAGATCCCCAGCATGAATGGCAGGGTATTACACAGGGTTTAAGTGTATTCATGGCTTTGAAGCCTCCTCAAGGGGGGTGCCTGTCCGTGCCCCTCCCTGCTCTTCCACTCTTGTTAAGAGACTTGGAGAATTGAATTTCCCAGATGAGGACCTGGATTCTGGAGAGGAATCCTTTGCTTATTCTCAAATTCCTTCCCTTTGGACTAAGTTTGAGGAGGAGGATTCCTTGAGTCTAGACTTTCCTTTGTAAGAATTATCCTTGGGAGATACTATTGCCTGCATGGAGTATTTTAAGTAGGATTGTTTCCAGATCTATGACCTCGAAAAGAGGTATGAGCTTCTACAAATGTAGTCTCAAAAGCCATCTGTTTTGGCAGCTCTTTTGGATACCTTTTTTGCTGCCTCTGTAGCCCACGATTCTCAGCCTCCAGCTCCCAAGAAACCTGACAGGTTCTACAAGGTAAAGACAAAGCCCAATAATAAAATTAAGTATTTAATGAAGCGCTTTTCGTTATTGTAGATACAGTAACTTCATCAGATAACATTTGAAAAATTTTTAAACCACATTTAAATAGTCTTTAAAACATCATATGACCTCATTAAGCCAACCAGAACAGTGCACTTGGAAAAAATCACAATGCAGAACACAAAATTAAAGGGATACAAGCCTCAAAACATTACTTTCAAATGCTGTAGCGTAATTAAATGAAACTTTAAATCTTAAAAATACACTAATTAATCATTTAAAACAGTTTTAACCAGTTTAATAACTATTTGTCAACAACAAAGTTATACATGCGGCTACGTAATTCATCAACGCTGACTGTCATTTTTCACTCTCTTCAGATGTTTAAAACTAATTTTACCTCCTCAAACTTTTAAGTTTTAACAGGCACAAAATGTTACATGCCTCGTTTAGTCCGGGGTTGCTAAAGGCATTCAATACTAACTGCCAATATAATTCTAACTCCAAGCTGTAATGAAATTGGACCTCCTCTTACATCCACTTGTACTTGATCAATTGCTTTAAAAGAAAGTGTGCCCTTCATACATTTGAGAGTGTCTAGCCAGGGCATTATCCATCTTTTTCCTATCAATAGCGTACATGTGCTCGTATATTCTGTCACGTAGTCTACGTTCAGTTTTGCCTATGTAGAATTATGTACATGGTTTACACTTAGCCAGGTACACTACAAATCTTGAGTTACATGTTAATTTAAGGTTAAGGTAGTACTTCTTATTATTCACTATGAACATCCTTCCTATCTCAATCAATTTACAAAATCTACACATACCACAAGGTAACATGCTGGCTTTCCTGTCCATTTGTTTGTGGTGATTACTTTCTAGCAAGTTTTTAAGTTTGCTACCTCTCCTGAATACTATGTTTGGTGAAGTCCCCAATTTTTCTACCAAGAGTTTGTCATTTATTATTAGTTCCCAATTTTTAAAAATGATATGGGTAACTAAGGGACTATCCAAATTGTAAGTGGTAATAAAACTGCTGTTATAGTTAAATGAAGTTCGTGGTTCAGGTGATATTGTATTGTGTCCAGGCAATGTTGGTTGTATAATCAAATTCAACACGTCTCTAAATACTGAACACCTTTGTATAAGATAGGAGTGATGATTCCAATGTCCCTTTTATATCAAACTTCCTCAACTAAAGCATTTATTAGCTCAACTGGATAGCCACGTTTCAAAAACATACTGCTCAAACATGCACGTTCCACTGAAAAATCTGACTCTAGTGATACCATTCTAGCTGCTCTTATAAGTTGGCCCTTAACAATAGATCGCTTCTGTGAGAAAGGGTGATCACTTGAGAAGTGTAAAAAAGAGTTACAGTAAGTCTTTTTCCTAAAAATATTAGAAACCAGCCTAGAGTTAATGACATCCTTGGTTAATTTGACATCTGAATAGTCAGTCGACAGACTGTTAAAGTTGAAAGTAAACTCAAAAAACTCTGTTGTACTACTTAAGTAATAGAGTGCTTTTGCATCTGTATAGTCACCACGAAAGGCTATAAAGATGTCATCCAAAAATAGAGTATAGTGCACAATTTTAGCCATGTGTGGTAAGCTCTTATAAATAAACTCACTCTCCCAATAGGCCATTACTAAATTAGTAAAACTGGCCCCACATGGTGAACCCATAGCCACTCCTGTCCTTTGCAAATAAAATTTTTGATCAAACATAAAATAATTATTGGTGAGAATGATATCTAAAAGTTCTTCTACCAATTGAATTTCTTGTACAGGCGCACCTTTAGATTTCAGCAGTAGACTCACCCATTCAATGTCTGTTTCATGTGGAATAAAACTGTAAAGATCCCTGACATTGTTAGAAAGTTATCTGCACTGAATTCTAACTTATTCATGTTATCCAAAAATGTCCAAGAATCCTTACACACTTGAGGCTCAGATTTAAGGTATTTTTGCATGTGGTCAATAACCTTCGCACTAGGGTAAGTAATTGACCATCTGCTGTCAATAAGAGGCCTCATGGGTGGGTTTTGAAGGTTTTTGTGTACTTTGGATATACCAAACATAACAGGCGTCTTTGGAAAGGAAACTACTCTATAGTTAAAAGTATCAATGTCAGTTTTTGCCTCAATGAAGAGGTCGTTAAGGTAACCTTTAATACGATTGTAAGCTATGTTAACTTCATTGAGAGGCACAAGCATAAGCATCACTTTCCAAAAGTAAGTACATTCTATTGTAATCATTTTGATAGTGTAACAAGCCCCCCCTCCCTTATCTGGCTTGCACACCCTGCATTCAATGACCTCAGTTCTTGAAGGGCTTCTGTCTCCGCATGGGAGATATTACTCTCTTTATTACTGTACTTAACCCTGTTAAAATGTAGCATGTACCTTAAATCTAACTCGCAAATATTTTCAAATAAGTTTAATACTGGGTGAAGTGGGGAGTTGAAAACACTGAGAACTCTGAATTTTTTGTCGTCACCCTCCTGTGTATTACCTAGTAACACAGTTAGATTAAGTTTTCTGACAAAGCATTTCAAGTCAATAATTGTGCTAGCCAAGTTAACATGTCTACTAGGGACAAATGTATTGCCCCTTGACAAAACCGACTAGTACTGGGTCAATTTCTATAGATGTATAATTGAAAACATTAAAGTCACCAGTTGAATTAGTATATTCAGAGTTCCATTAGGGTCAACATCTAATGTTTGCGCTTGTTGTTGCGCTGTCTGATGAACGTGTTACACTGCTGCAGTCATCACACTTAGGTTATCTGCCATCAGGCGGTCCCGCAATCGGCCCGAGTTCCAAAGTTTTGGTCCGGCGTCGGTTGCTGTCGCTTCTTCCCTGATGTCAGTGCGACAGAGGTATAAAAGAGGCAGCCGATGCCATTTTCCCAGTCTTTCTTGCCGCACGGTGCCCGAAGCAGAAGCAGTTCGCAAGTGCCGGTCGGCTGACTCCTGAGATTTTCAAATCTAATTTCAGACCGAAGTCTTCAGTAAAGCTAAGTACCCCGTTGGGGAACCTTTTCTTGCCTCAGTCCAATGTCAGAAAAAGTTAATAATTGCATTTCTTGTGGGAAGCAAATACCTCATAAGGATTTCCATTCTTATTGTATCCCTTGCCTAGGCCCAGACCACGACGTCACAGGTTGTCGGTTTTGTGCTAGGTTTAACAAACAAATTATTAAACGTCAGTTTGATTTCGCCCGACATTATTTTGGTAGAAAATTTAATTATACCATGCCGTCGGAGCAACCGATGACCGGGATGCATATAAAGCGCAAAGATAAGGACAGGCAGCCGAGACCCAAACCAGACACCGAGGCATCTGCTAGGCCAGTCGCCGGTTCTCCGTTTTTCAGTGAGGTGCCTACACAGCCCCTGACGACTGCTGATTTAGAACCCCAGCCTGCATCCGACTCCCAAGCGGAGATTGCAGGGCCTCCAGAGCCTTTATCTTTAGGCCCTTCTGACTCCATGGCTGATGGGGATCCTGGTGCAGTTGAAAGGCCGTCAGTTGCTGAAGGTGTCTTCAGACCGACTACACTTACTATTAAATCCTTTGCAAAACTGAAAACTCCATTAAAAGGTAAGGAAGCCTGTACAGCAGTCTCCAGTGCAAGGCCCCATGCCTAAGAAACAGTTGCTTAAGATGGCCGAAGACTTAATTACCCTAATCAGGGGTTCCCATCCTCCACCTGACAAAAAGCCTAGACAGGAGGAGGACTACGCTTCCTCTGACCAGGTTTCCATTACCTCAGATTCTTCTGAGGAACAGGAGTACTCTTCCCCCCCCCCCCTTATGAAGACTCTGATGCTGAAGAGTCTATTCCTTCAGCATCTCCCCCAGAAGACTACTCTCTTGGGGAAACTTTACATACCATGAGGGAACATTTCCACTGGGAAGGCCAGGATTACTCTGACTCTAAGAAAAGGCTCCGAGAGTTCCTCTTACTACCCCAGCACAGACCCCTTGCTATTCCACCTGTGTTAGACATTGTGGAAGATGTTTATTCAGAATCTAGCCTTAACCCAGATTCATTACCTCCTGCACCAGCCAAACCAGACAGATACTACAGAGTCCCCTGACTCACATAAATTCCTATATAAAAGCCCTGTTGCTGACCCAGAAACCATTTCCCAGGGTCCCAAAGGGGTTAAGGCCTCTATTGCTAAAAATCCTGTACTGTCTGAAAGGGATTCTAGAGCACTGGACAGATGGGGAAAGAAAGTATACCTCAGCTACTCTAGCTATGAGGGCCTTAAATTGCCAGTTTCACATGCTGAAATATCAACAATATTTGATGTCACAATTAAAACAAAAAATGAGCACACATACAGAGCAGCCTGATTACAAGGAAATGCAAGATTTGTTGCATGCAGCAGAACAAGTGGGAAAACATACTTTACAATGTGGATTTGATTCATTGGAAGCTTCTTGCAGAGCAGCTGTAACAGGGCCTGTCATTCATAGGCATGCTTGGTTAAAAGAACAAACTTTACCTGATCATGTTAAAGCAGAGTTATTGGATGCACCCTTACAGCAGGATGTTTTATTTGGTGTGAAAGCAGAAAAGTTTTTTAAAGAAAATGGAGGATAAGGCAAAATCTTTTGCAGACAATTGGCACATCATCACAAAAGACAAATGGGTCCTAAATATTGTAACTCAAGGATACAGGTTCCACTTTCACACTTTACCAATGATAAAAGGAATGCCAAACCTGCCATCAAATCAACGGGCAGAGGCTCAAAGGCAAATTACAGCACTCGTGTACATGAGAGCCATTCATCAGGTTCCTACACAGGAGCAAGGACAAGGATTTTACTCTAGACTCTTTCTGGTTCCTCGAAAGGACAAAGCCTGGAGACCCATTCTGGACCTTTCAATTCTAAACACATACCTGGAAGTACCTAAATTCAAGATGCTCACATTACAGCAACTTCTTCCCATGCTGGGCAAGAAGGCTTGGCTAGTAACGTTGGACCTCAAGGAGGCATACCTGCATGTCTCTATCAGACAAAATTGCAGAAGATACCTCTGATTTATAGCAGGTACAACTCATTACCAATTCTCTGCCCTGCCCTTTGGCTTATCTACTGTGCCCAGGGTCTTCACAAAATGCCTGGCACCAGTAATTGCATACTGCAGACAAAGAGGAATTCAAATATATCCATACCTGGATGACTGCCTTATTCAAGCAGATAGCAAGGACATTCTTTTAAAACATCTGGCATTTGTAAAAAACCTACTAAGTTGCCTAGGGTACACGGTAAATGAAAAGAAGTCAAAACTAGTTCCCTCACAAGACATAATATTCCTGGGTGCCAGCTTAAATGCAATGGCCCAGATGGCTTATCTCACGCCAGACAAGCAAGGACAACTGACTCAATACTTCAAAATGATGGCAACAAATACCCAACTCCCTGCAAGAAAAATTCTGCAGGCCTTTGGATTCATGGCATCTTGCATACTACTAATACCATATGCCAAACTGCATATGAGGAAATTACAGTGGTACCTGAAAAGCGTATGGACTCAACACAGCCACAGCTTGGAAACAATAATACCACTAATTCCCTGCCTTCAACAGGAGTTTCTATGGTGGGCTCAGGCATGTCACCTCAACAAGGGTCAGCCTTTCACCTTGCCCACAGCCAGGCAAACAATGACAACAGATGCATCGGATTACGCCTGGGGAGCACACATGGCAGGACAGTGTACTCAGGGCAAATTGTCTGCAGATCAAATGCATCTCCACATCAATCAAAAAGAGATGCTAGCTGTACAAAATGCCCTAACAGCTTTCAAGGACCTCCTACATCCAGGACAACTTCTAATAAAGACTGACAACACCACAGTAACGTGGTACATAAACAAGGGGGAACACATTCCTACCCCCTATGCAGGCAAGCAATAACCTTGTGGAACACAGCACTGACCTACCAAGTTCAACTACAAGCACAATTCCTGCCAGGAAAGAAAAATACATTGGCAGACAAACTAAGCAGAAATATCATGGATCATCACGAGTGGAAACTAGACCCACAAGTATTCACAATGATAACTCAAAAATGGGGGAGCCCAGCCATAGATCTGTTTGCCTCCCCCCTAAACTACCAACTGCGAAAGTTTTGCACAAGGACATACCACACTCTAGTTTGGAAAGTGGACACCCTCTCATTCAGTTGGAAAACACTAACAGTGTATGCCTTTCCTCCACTGCCTCTTCTGGCAAAGGTGCTGCCAAAAGCCAGATTAGAGAGGCCACAAATGATACTCATTGCTCCAGTGGCCACGCCAACACTGGTATCCAAAATTAAGGAACATGGCTCAAGGCCCACCATGGATTTTACCTCAAATTCCTCACCTGCTGACTCAGCCAAACAATCAGATTCTACACAGCCAGCTCAAGACTTTAAATCTGGCTGCATGGCAGATTATCTAAACAACCAGTCAACACTTCTCTCTGCAGCTGTTATGGATGTCATTCTGGAGGCCAGGAAAACTTACTCAGACAAATGGAAAAGATTCTGTGCCTGGAACCAGGCTAAAGGCCAAAATCCTCTTGTCCCCAATATTCCTCAGATTCTGCAATATTTAACTGAGATGTTGCACAAAGGCCTTTCCTTTTCAGCTATAAAGATCCACACTTCAGCTATTTCAGGTCATTACAACACGGATCCTCCTATTTTTTCACATCCATTATTAAGACAGTACCTCAGAGGGGCTAAGAACATAAGACCGCCCCGAAGAACACCAACTTGGGACCTCAATTTTGTTTTGGAAAAACTTACTACCGCCCTTCGAGCCAGCTTTTCCAGCTGATTTACAGTTTTTATCATGGAAAACTGCCCTGCTGCTAGCAATAACTTCAGCACGAAGAGTCACAGCTACAGGCCCTAATGGCAGTGGAGCCTCATCATTTTTCATCAAGACAAAGTCTCTTTACGAACTAACCATTCCTTTATGCCAAAGGTAGTATCCAGTGTGGCTCTAAACCAAACCATTAATTTACCCACTTTTTATCCAAACCCCCAGAATAAAGGGGAAAGGCTCCTACACTCTTTGCACATTCACAGGCAGTTACGTTTCTACTTGGATAAAACAAAGGTTTTCAGAAAATCTGATCAGCTCTTTGTATCCTGTGCTGCAGGATCTCAAGGAAAGCCTATATCAAAACAGACCATTTCAAAATGGATAGGACATTGTATCCTTTTCTGCTACACACACCATGAGAAACCTGTACCTGGTAACATTAGGCCTCATTCCACCAGAGCTACAGCAACATCAGCAGCCTTCCTCAGAGGGGTACCAACCAAGGATATTTTTGCAACTTGGAGTTCAGTGCACACCTTCACCAAGCACTACCACTTACCTCTATACTCAAAAACCAGAGCTGGCTTTGCCACTGCAGTTTTGCAGGGCCTACTAGCTTCTCCAAACCCTGTTTAGTACCAACCGCTCAGCCTTAGCTTTGGGATTCAACCCAAGTGTGATGACTGCAGCAGTGTAACACTGTGAACATAGTACAGTTTTGTACCTACCATAAATGTAGATGTTAGTGTTCTCACTGCTGCAGTCCAGGTTACCCTCCCACCTTCCCCTCTTTTTACCTGGGTTTTATCTATAGCTCCCTGTTTATACAATCTCTAAGCTGTATTTCTACGTGGTGTATTTGCTTACAGCTGTAGCTATTGTTTTCTACTTATGTAATTTACTTAGGATTATGTATTGCCTTCCTATTTGGGGGCACTTGACATCTGGGGCAAGAAAAACTGAAGAAAATGGCGTCGGCTGCCTCTTTTATACCCCCTGTCGCACTGACATCAGGGAAGAAGCGACAGCAACCAACGCTGGACCAAGACTTTGGAACTTGGGAGGACCAAGTGTGATGACTGCAGCAGTGTGAACACTCTAACATCTACATTTGTGGTAGGTACAAGACTGTACTTTCCTCGATCTCTGGAACTTGTTCTGTTTCGAACCATTCCCCATTTGATTCCCATATTGAACATTTTGTTTTTTGTTGTTGTCCATATTCAAAGGGACATTGTTGGCTTTATTCAAATTGCGGATGCGTTCACTACGCCTTGGCATGTCAGTACCAGGAGTATCGTCAATTGGATCATTACTAGGACTGTCATGATTAAAGTTATTGTAGGACTCAGTCCTTTGTCCATTTGGCAACCAAACTTGTGATGGTGACAGATGAGGATAAGCTGTACCATTGTCGTATGCTGCTCTATCACGTTTTAGTTTTTTAATCTTGTTGCTTTTAAACCATTCAATAAGTTGGGTCTGTGCTAGAAAAAATCCTAGCATAGTCATATTTATATCTTACAAATTCACTGTCTTTAGTAATCTCCTTATCCAGCGCTGACACTTGCCCTGTTAAAACTTCTACAGAATGCATATAGTGTTTAACCATAACATTCATTAGATCAAAACCTTGGTCAAATAACTTCATTAACTCAGAATGAAATTCAGAGTCAGGAACTAACCCAGTAGGGTATTGGTGTGAACGCAGACCTTTAGGAACAATGCACTGTTGTAAGCATTCGTTAAAGTATGCTACATCCAACTGTAGCTTTTTCAATTTAAGTAATTTATGGTCGAAAAGTTTGTTTCAGTCAGAAGTTGAACTAACCTGTGTGTTTAGATTGTTGTCGGCCGATCGCACCTGTGATGAAATATATCCCATTTGGAAGTTCATGGAATTATTGATCCATTTCGATGAACATGGAGCACCAATAAGCCCCATAGCACTCTGTCCATCTGTATTATATCCACACAGGCTTACTACTTCCACACTAGCCTGAGTACAATGCAAATGCTGACCCAGGGGGATGGAGCGGTTGCTGTTCATATCCAAACTGCTCTGGCTGCTGTTATTGCTGGTGGAAGGTTGATTTAAAGGTTCCGGTGCAGGAGCAGAGTTTGAAACAGGCCTACAGTAGTTCACAGTGGTAGAACCATTACAAGTTGTAGGAATAGCATAAGAGTCCATTTGCGAAGTCAGCGAGTCTACTCGCTGAATCAAAATGTTGAACAAAGCCGTCAAATTCAGCATATCAGATTGAGAATGAGGTTGACTAAACAAGCGAAGGCTGTTTGGTCCACCCAATGCCATAACATAAATCAAACACTTAAACAAAATAAAAGTTAAAAAAAACAAATCAAAACTCTGTAATGGCACAGTGGAAATGGGCACAGACAAAGCCCAATAATAAAACCAAGTATTTAATGAAGCGCTTTTCGTTATTGTAGATACAGTAACTTCAGCAGATAACATTTGAAAATTTTTTAAACACAAGTATTTAATGAAGCGCTTTTCGTTATTGTAGATGCAGTAACTTCAGCAGATAACATTTGAAAATTTTTTAAACCACATTCAAATAAAGTGTTTAAAATGTCATATGACCTCATTTAAGCCAACCAGAACAGTGCACTTGAAAAAAATCACAATGCAGAACACAAAATTAAAGGGATACAAGCCTCAAAACATTACTGTCAAATGCTGTAGCGTAATTAAATGAAACTTTAAATCTTAAAAATAATCACTACACTAATTTTAACTCCAATCATTTAAAAAGTTTTAACCAGTTTAACAACTATTTGTCAACAACAAAATTATACATGCGGCTAGATAATTCATCAACGCTGTCATTTTTCACTCTTTAGAAAAACTAATTTTGCTAGAAAGTAATCACCACAAACAAATGGACAGGAAAGCCAGTATGTTACCTTGTGGTAATGTGTAGATTTTGTAAATTGTTTGAGATAGGAAGGATGTTCATAGTGAATAATAAGTACTACCTTAACCTTAAATTAACATGTAACTCAAGATTTGTAGTGTACCTGGCTAAGTGTAAATCATGTACATCGTTCTACATAGGCAAAACCGAACGTAGACTACGTGACAGAATATACGAACACATGTATGCTCTTGATAGGAAAAAGATGGATAATGCCCTGGCTAGACACACTCAAATGTATGAAGGGCACACTTTTTCTTTTAAAGCAATTGTTCAAGTACAAGTGGATGTAAGAGGAGGTCCAGTTTCATTACAACTTGAAGAGTTAGAATTGTATTGGCAGTTAGTATTAAATGCCTTTAGTAACCCTGGACTAAACGAGGCATGTAACATTTTGTGCCTGTTAAAACTTAAAAGTTTGAGGAGGTAAAATTAGTTTTAAACATCTAAAGAGAGTGAAAAATGACAGCGTTGATGAATTACCTAGCCGCATGTATAATTTTGTTGTTGACAAATAGTTGTTAAACTGGTTAAAACTGTTTTAAATGATTGGAGTTAAAGTTAGTGTAGTGATTATTTTTAAGATTTAAAGTTTCATTTAATTACACTACAGCATTTGACAGTAATGTTTTGAGGCTTGTATCCCTTTAATTTTGTGTTCTGCATTGTGATTTTTTTCAAGTGCACTGTTCTGGTTGGCTTAATGAGGTCATATGATGTTTTAAAGACTTTATTTAAATGTGGTTTAAAAAATTTTCAAATGTTATCTGATGAAGTTACTGTATCTACAATAACGAAAAGCTCTTCATTAAATACTTGGTTTTATTATTGAGCTTTGTCGGTGCCTGTTTCCACTGTGCCATTACAGAGTTTTGGTTTGTTTTTTAACTTCTATTTTGTTTAAGGTTCTACAAGGTACTGGAGGATTTCAAATTTTTGTACAAGTGCCCTTCGGCTAGTCCTTCAGTGGTTTTAGTTTCCTCTGATAAATTTTCTAAGCTGTAATCTACTAAGCTTCTTCCTTCAGTTAAGGATAGCTGAGCCATTGAACGGTTGGTTAAGAAAGTATACTGCTACAACCCTGATGTTCTTCGTGTTTCACTGTTGCAGTCATTACATTTGGGATATCTGCCTGCAGGTAGCCCTTAGCCGGCCTGAATATCAAAGTCTTTGATCCCTTTGTCTGATGATGTCTCTCCTTCCATGACGTCAGGTCATCATGGGTATGAAACATGCAGCCGATGCCATTATATTAGTCTCTCTTGCTGCGTGGTGCCCGAAGCAGAAACAGTTCGCAAGTGCTGGTCGGCTGACTCCTGAAATTTTTGTTTTCGAGTTTCATAACCGAAGTCTTCACATGAGCTAAGTACCCCGTTGGGGATCCTTTTTCTTGCTCTAAACCAATGTCAGTAAAAGTTAACAATTGTATTACCTGTGGAAAGCAAATACCTCAAAGATTTTCATTTGTACTGCATTCCTTGCTTAGGCCCAGACCACAACGTCCCTCGCTGTCGGTTTTGTGCCTTATTCAACCCACGAGCTATTCGTAGTCTGTTTTTGCATCAAATTATTTTGGTACTCGTTTTAATTATCCAGAAATGGCTTCGGTAAGCCATCCGACTACCGACATTCTGAAAAAACATAAAGATAAAGACAGACTGCATAGGTCCAAAGCTGCCAACGACGCTTCTGTTAAGCTAATCGTTAGTTCACCAGTACTCAGTGCGGCGCTTTTGCAGCCCCTGATACCTGCTACATCAGACTCGCAGGCCTCTACTGAGACCCATTTGGAGTGTGGTATGCCACGAGATGCTTATTCAACCATGGAACCTGCGGATGTCTCTGCCTTTGGTCCGGAGCTGCTGTGCAGGCACTGGCTTCTGAGGGTGTATTCAGGCCTACTGACTTGCATTTCAAACTGATGCCATCTTCTTTTTCAAGGCTTAAAACTCAACCAACGCCTAGAAAACTGACGTCCAAAGCATATGGTCAGGCCCATATACCTAAAAAAAACAAATGATTAGAATGGCTAAAGACCTTATTACTTTAATTAGGGGAAGCCAGCCTTCACCCTCTAAGAGACCTAGAACTGATTTTCCTTCTGATTCTTCTTATCAGGATTCTGAAATTTCTGTTTCTTCTGATTACCAGGATTTGCCCTTATCTACCTATGAGAATTCTGATGCAGAGGACTCCATTCCCTCTGCTTCCCCTCCAGAAGATTTTTCTTTTGGTGAAACTTTGCACACTCTTAGGGAGCATTTCCACTGGGAAAGCCAGGATTAGTCTGACTCCAAAAAGAGGCTTGGGGAATTCTTACTCCTCCCTCAACACAGGCCCTTGGCTATCCCTCCTGTCCTGGACATTGTAGATGATGCTTTCTTGGAATCTAGCCTGGCTCCAGACACTTTACCTCCAGCTCCCAGGAAACCAGACAGGTAATACAGAGTAGCTGACTCTCTCTCAAGTTCCTCCTCAAGAATCCTACTGCGGACCCAGAGACCATTTCCCAAGGACCTAATGGCATTAAGGCTACTACTACCAAACACCCTACCCCCTCCGATAGAGATTCTGGGGCCTTGGACAGATGGGGTAAGAAGGTATACACTTCTGCTACATTGTCTATTAGGGCCTTAAACTGCCAGTTTTATATGTTAAAGTATCAGCAACATATGGGACTACTTAAAGAGAAAATTACGTTGATTCCTGACTGTGCTGAAAATAAAGGATTACAGGATTTAATGCATTCTGCTGAACAAGTTGGTAAACATACTTTGCAGTGTAGTTTTGACTCTAGAAGCATCTTGCAGGGCTGCTGTCACTGGGTCTGTTCTTAGAAGGCATGCTTGGCTTAAGGAGCAAAATTTGCCAGATCATGTTAAAGCTAAATTACTGGATGCTCCCTTAAACCAAAACCGCCTGTTTGGCAACAAAGCAGAAGTTCTTAAAAAGGTGGAGGAAAAAGCTAAATCTATGCAAACTGTCAAAGATTTCCTGCAAGTACAGCCTCCCAGATTTAGTAGACCTTGGCCTTCTAAGAATTGGTCCTTTCCTGTCTCTTCCAGGCCTTCTCAGGCCAAACCCAGGAACAGCAGACCGCCCAGGCTACAGTCTCAAGGTACTCACAGGCCTAAGCAGTTGGGGGGGGGGCTCCCACTTCTAAAGCTGGAAGTAGTAAGACGCCCTCCTATGGAAAAATGTCACAATGACTTAACCTTAAATCTTCCAAGCCCTACTCAACTGCTTTCTCCTTTAGGAGGAAAGATCGCCCTGCATGCAAAAAATTGGGGAACTTATTATCCAGGACAAATGTGTTTTAAATATAGTTTTCCAAGGATACAGATTCCACTTCCACACCTTACCAATCCCAAATGGTTGGCCAGACCTACCCCCAAACCAGTGGGCAGAGGCCCCAACAGCAGGTTCTCTAAGTATCAGGGCTATTCAACCTGTCCCAGCAGAAGAAAGGGGACAAGGTTTTTACTCAAGACTTTAACTGGTACCCAGATAAGACAGCTCCTGGCGTCCTATCCTGGACTTCTCTATTCTAAATACCTTTTTGGTAATCCCAAAATTCAAAATGCTAACTCTTCAGCAACTGCTTTCTATGCTAGGTAAAGATGCCTGGTTGGCAACCTTAGACTTAGGAACCTTACCTGCACATTCCAATAGGGGAATCTTGCAGGAAATACCTACGCTTCCGAGCAGGCTCCAGGCACTATCAGTTCTCTGCACTTCCCTTTGGCTTATCTACTGCACCCAGGGTATTCACAAAGTGTCTAACTCCAGTCATTGCATTTTGCAGGCAAAGAAGTATTCAAATATACCCATACCTGGATGATTGTCTAATTCAGAAAGCCAGGACATGCTATTAAAACATCTGGCATTTGTAAAGAAACTTCTAACCTCACTGAGGTACACCATAAACAAAAAGAAATCACATCTAATACCCTGCCAACAATTTATATTCCTGGGAGCAAGCTTGAACATAACTTCCCAGATGGCTTACCTCACATCAGAGAAACAAGTTTATTTGACAGCCTACTTCAAACTGCTGGCCACAAAGACCCAGCTGTCTACAAGGAAAATCCTGAAAGCCCTGGGGTTCATGGCCTTTTGCGTTCTACTAATTCCATATGCAAGACTGCATATGAGGAAACTACAATGGTATTTAAAAGGTCTATGGTGTCAACATTCGCAGGACCTGGAATCAATGATTCCCATCATTCCTTGTATAAAGACAGAGTTCCTTTGGTGGGCAGAGGCCTGCCACCACAACAAGAGGCTCCCATTCACTCTACCCGCTGCCACACAAACCCTAACAGATGCATCAGACATGGGGGCTTCACCTGGCAGGGCAGTGCATTCAGGGCAAATGGAACCAGAGTCAGATGCACCTGCATATCAATCAAAAAGAAATGTTAGCTATGTAGAATTTCCTGACAGCCTTCAAGGGCCACATTCTTCCAGGACAATTATTGGTAAAGACAGACACCACTTAAGTGGTACATAAGCAGGGGGGAACCCATTCGTACCCTCTCTGCAGACTAGCTATGTCTCTGTGGAACACAGCCTTGAGCTACCAAGTGCACCTACAAGCTCAGTTCCTGCCAGGCAAGCTAAATTCACTGGCAGGTGACCTAAGCAGAAATCTCATGGACTCACATGAGTGGAAACTGGAACCAAAGATATTCAACCTTTTGATAAATGGGGGAATCCAGAGATAGACCTGTTTGCCTCCCCTCAGAACTACCAATTGGACAAATTCTGCAGAAGGACTCCTCACAGTCAAGCTTGGAAAGTGGATGCCCTGTCCTTCACATGGGAAAGCCTCTCAGTTTATGCCTTTTCCCCCTCTGCCTCTCCTCTCAAAAGTGCTGCTAAAGATCAAACAGGACAAACTAAGGACAATACTGATTGCACCAGACTGGTCACGCCAGCACTGGTTCCCCCCTTGCGCAGTACGTCACTGCTGGAACCATGGCACCTGCCTCAGACCCCTTACCTACTGTCCCAGCAGGAGGACCATATTCTGCACCCCCAGCTTCAAACCCTGAACCTTGCAGCTTGGCTAATTCCTTGAGTTCTCCAATAGCATCCCTCAGTAAGCAGGTGCTAGATGTCATTCTGGAGGCAAGGAGGCCTAGTACTAGAAAATCCTATGCTGAAAAGTGGAAAAGATGCTGTTCCTGGAGCCAGACTTGGGATGGGCACAACGGTGCCCAGCTTACCACATATTCTTCAGTACTTGAGATGCTCCACAAGGGCCTTTCCTTCTCATCAATTAAAATTCATGCCTCTGCCATTTCAGCACATTATAATACTGAGCCACCCCTCTTCCCTCACCCCCTGCAAAAGCAATTCCTCAGAGGGGCCAAAAATTTAGACCACCCAGGAGAGCCCCTACTCCAGTCTCGGACCTCAACTTTGTATTGGAAAAGCTCACTGTACCTCCCTTTGAGCCAGCTGCAACTGCAGAATTGAAATTCCTTTCTTGGAAAACAGCCTTTCTTCTAGCCATCACTTCAGCAAGAAGAGTGTCTGAATTACAGGCCGTCATGGCAGTGGAACCATTCATCATTTTCCATGCAGACAGGGTGTCCCTCAGGACCAGTCCTTCCTTTATGCCTAAGGTGGTGTCTAGTGTGGCCCTTAACCAGTCCATTCATTTGCCTACTTTTTTCCGAAATCCACAAAACAAAGGGGAACGAATTCTGCACTCTTTGGACGTGCACAGACAACTTAGATTTTATTTGGACAGGACTAAGCCTCTCAGAAAATCTGAACAGCTGCTAGTTGACTTTGCTGCAGGGGCGGAGAGGAAGGCCCTTTCAAAACAAACCACTTCTAAGTGGATAGCCCGTTGCATTAATTTCTGCTATAAGCACCATGGAAAACCTACCCCACAGGGGATAAAATCACATTCCACCAGGGCTTCATCTGCCTCTATAGCCTTTCTCAGAGGTGTCCATTTGCCACTGCAGTCTTGCAGGGCTTACTAGCTGGTCCTAATGCTCTCTAGCTTCCTCCTCCCTTCTTTAGCTTTGGGAAGCTACTCAAATGTAATGACTGCAACAGTGAACCAGGAAGAACTTAGTACAGTTGTGTACACTTCCCATAAATGTAGATGTTCGAGTGTATTCACTATTGCAGTCCTGGTTACCCTCCCTCCAGCCCCCTGACTTCTCTTTGCTATACCTTTCCTGTTGCTTAAGTGTATTTCTGCTTTCTGGTGTATTTTCTTTTTATTGTAGGTTTAACCTAAAATATATATATATATATATATATATATATATATATATATATATTTTTTTTTTTTTTTTTTTTGCTCCCCATTATGGGAGCACCTGACATCTGAGGCAAGAAAATCTGATGTAATCGCATTGGCTGCATATTTTATACCCCCTGATGACCTGACGTTATGGAAGAGACAGCATGCGATGCAGGGATCCAAGACTTTGATATTCAGGCCGGCTGAGGGCTACCTGCAGGCAGATAACCCAAATGTAATGACTACAACAGTGAATACACTCTAACATCTGCATTTATGGTAAGTGTACACAACTGTCCTTTTTTTAGGGCTGTTAATTGCCAGACTCACATGACCAGGTATTTTTGGCTTTTCTTTCCCAGGTCACTAAGTTGGTGTCTGACCTTCCTGATTCTGATAGGAAGGCTTCTGCCCATTCCCTGCTTGGGTCCACTTCCCAGGCTGCCCGTCACTCTATAAAATGCAGCTATGATGCAGTTGATGCCTCTTCCAGGGCTTATTCTTGGCTACATATTTAAGCTTTACCTAACTATTAAAACTGAGCTTTCAGATGCCCCTCTGGATAACAGACCTGTTTAAGTCCTTCCAGGATAAAGACATTTGCAAGAACCGTTTCCCCATCCCCAAATTCCAGAGGAATTACCCTTCTAAGTTTCCCTTTGCTCATAGACAGATTCACCTTCGTCTTAAAGATAAGAGTGGATCTAAGCGCATTCCTCCTGCCAAGTCCACTCAGACTTCATCTCAGAAGCCTTCCTTTTCAGGGATTTTACCCCAGAATGTTTTCTTTCCTTAGAAAGAGGGCACATGGAGAACAATTTTGGATCTTTCTCTACTCAACACCCATCTCATGGCTCCTTTCTGGATGTTTTCTTTTCAGGGCTTGCTTATCTACTTTTTTCCCTGGGCCTTTTTGGTTTCTCTAGACCGCAAGGATGCATACTTTCCTTCACATCCTCATTCACCCTCTGTTCAAGAAATGTTTTCATTTGTCTGTTTCTTTGCCTTTTGACTTTTCTACTGCTCCATGGGTATTCACCAAATGTCTCACTCCTGTTACTGCTTTTTGCAGGCTTTGGGGGATAGTTTTCCCTGTCTAGGCTACCTCTTTTCCCAGCAGTCTGTTGCAGGATTTCCAGTTTACCATTCACCGTGGGACAGTCTGGAGTTCACCATAAACCTCAAGAAATCACTCCTGATGCCCTCCCAGGATCACTTTTCCCTTGGGTTCTGGCTTCAGACCGGCCATGCTGGCATCTCTCGCAGCTCTCAAGGTTCTGTCTCTGACAATCTTTTTACTGTGTCTTCTTTCTGTGTTCTCTCTCATGGCCAGGGAAGTGCTCAGAGTTCTGGGGATTTGTGGTCTTAGCCATTCTTGAGCTTCCTGTCATCAGGTTATGTATGAGGAAATTTCAGTGGTACCTCAAATCAGTGTGGCCATCCCCTGAAGTTCCCTGTTCCTTTTCTTCCTTGTCTCAAATTCTAGTGGTGGATTCATCTCTCTCTCTCTCTCTCTCTCTCTCTCTCTCTCAATTCAGGGCTTCCCTTCCAGGCTTTGATTTCTTCTCCAGAACTGCTCACTGGTGCCTCAGACTTGGGGTGGGAAGTTTCTTCTGGCCCACTAAAGGTCCCAGGGTCTCTGACCTTCTCTTATTAGACCATGTCAATGTGAAAGAGATGAGATAGCTTTGTTTCTCGCTCTGCAAGCTTTGCATTCCCTTTTCCATCCTGCCCCCTCAAAGTCTTTGACAATAACACTGTGATGTGGTACGTCAGCAAGCAGGGGGGTATAGTGTCCTATTTCCTTTGCTGATTAGTTCTTCAGGTCTGGGAAATAGCCATCAAGTGACTCTTCCAATAGTGGCAGACTCTCTGAGCAGGTCCAGAACACAGGCTCAAAAGTGGATGCTTCAGAGATGTTTTCCTGGACATAGATCGACTGGAGGAATGTCCCACTGATGGACTTTCCTCCCTCTGAACAAGCAACTTCCTCTATTCTGTTCTAGGGTTCCAAGTCCTCCGACTTGGAAAGTGGGCACTCTGCCTTTTCCTTGTAAGGGAATGTTTATGTAAGACTCCACCCCCTTTCCTCTGTTAGCACAGGTTTTGCACAAGATCAGGCAGGACTCTTCCAAACTCATACTGGTCACTCCCTTTTGCCCCAGATAGCATTGGTTCCCTCTTCTTTCTCAGTTGTCCGGGGGCAGTCACCACAAGTTAACTCACCAGTTGGATTTTCTCACACAAGACAAGGAATCTGTTATCCATCCTCACTTGTCTACTTTTCAAATAACACTGTAGGTTATAGGGTTTTGATTCCTTTTAGCCTTTTTTTTTCTGAGGATGCACTCCGGGTTATGCACGAGGCCAGGAAACCCACTGCTAGAAAAGCATACATGTCCAGCTAGAAATGATTTTCTGTTTGGTGCCTGTCTTACCATCAGGATCCTTTCTCTGTGGAAGTTCCCCTGGTTCTCTCTCAATTGTGTGATCTTCTCTATGCTAGGTTGGCATATTCATCCATTAAAGCTCACCTCTCAGCAATTTCTCCTTGTCTGCCTTTGAATCCTCCCCTGGCCTCAGTCTGAAGTTAAGCAGTTTCTTAAAGGTGTCTTTCATGTCAGTCCTCCCAGAAAGCCTATTCCGCCTTCTTGGGTCCTAAATTTTGTATTTGACAAATGGACTCTGGTTCCTTTTGAACCCCCCCCCCCCCAACTTCCTTGCAGCATTGTACTTGGAAGACTTTTCTTATACCTCTTAAGACAAAAGTGTGTCTGAACTTCAGGCTCTCATGGCTGTTACCCTTTTTAGTTTTGCAGAGAGGGTGTTTTTGAACTAATCCTTTTATGCCCATATTGGTCATTGAGTTGCCCCTTAATCATTCTGTTCATCTTCCTTTTTTTTTTCTTCTTCAGAGGTTTCCAGTGAGAAGGTACTTCACACCCTGGATCTGTCTGCATAGACAGATCAGATATTATTTAGATAAATCAAAGGCAGTTTGCAAGCCTGAACAGCTTTTTGTTTCTTTTTCTCCAAGGTCTTTGGCTGTTTCTAAGAAAGCCATCTCATCATGGATTTCTAAGGCCATTTCCTTCTGTTATTCTTTTTATGGCAGGTGTCTTTTTGTCAGTAAAGGCACAGTCTACTAGTTCGGTTGCCTCCTCAGTGCCTTTTTCAAGGGTTTGAACACTAATTCCATCCACGAGGCTGCTACTTGGTCCTCTGTTCATACTTTCACAAAACATTACAAATTGGATGTTTCCAGGGCGGCAAGGGCAGTTTTTTCCAGGGCTATTTTGCATGTGTTTGTAGAGGGCTCTTCTGTGCCACTGTCTTAGCTACTGTGCTTTCCCTTTTGTAAAAAAAAAAAAAAAAAATACTGCAGCAGTACTGTGGAAGGACATAGTACAGTTGTGGTGTATCTTACCATAACAATAGATGTAATTCTCTGCACTCTTGCAGTACTTGGTCCCTCGCTCCCTTCCCCTCTTTTCTAGTTGTTGCCTTGTGTTTTTGTTGCCCTCCTGGCTAAGGAGCCCTTGTTTCCTTTTTTTTCTTCTGCCCTTTTTTCTTTCTGGATGTACATGTTTTCTCTTGTTCCCGAGGATGTTCTTTCTGCGGCATATCCATTCTGAGTGTTTGCATCTGTATATCACCATTATAACCTGTGTCGTACACAGGGAGCATGTGTGTGGTGTATGGCACCTATAAGACCTAAAGGCTTTGGTATAGTGGTTGAACGTTGGGCTATCAGTGGCAGGAGATCCCTTATGCTACTGTTATGGTAAGATTTTACACAACTATACTTTCTGTATTAGTGGTGTTAGATGACAGTATATTAAAAGTATTCTGAAACCACACAAGACCAGTGAAAACAGCTCTACTTTCCAAAATAAGAATTTAATAAAAACCTTTTAGTTGTCTCTCCTCTCCTAGCGCCTCGGCTGCAAGCCTTTACAGAGTAAAAAAGTGAAGCTCACTCACACAGTCCTTTTATACAGCTGCCATATCAATTAACAATTCATTACATAATAAAATCAGTTCCTAATTGTTAAGCTAACAATTAACCCATGAAATTCTGCCAGTTGCACTCTTTATTCATTCCTAAAGGCTGCAAAGTTTCATATTTCATTATTAAAATTGCTTCCTTTCTTCTTAAAAATCTTTTTCAATACATTTTCATCTCCATGTCTGTTGTTTACTTGTTCCAGAATTGTGACTTTCATATTGTCTATTATACCCCCATGTTCTGAATGAAAATGTTCTGCCACTGGACTGCTCATCTTCCTGTTTTTAACATCTCTTAACATGTTCTTTTATTCTCTCAGCCAGACTTCTTTTAGTCTCCCCAATATAGCCTTTGCCACAAAAACATTTTATAAGATATATAATTCCCCTGCTAGTGCAGTTAAATGTTCCTATAGTATTAAAACTTTTCCCCTTAATATCTTCAGATTCTCTGATTATGTAAGGGCATATTGCACACTTTCCACAGGGGAAAGTTCCCTTCCTTGTTATTGCACATGCTAGCTTCTGTGTTGGTCTCTCAAACCTGCCTCTTACTAAAAAATCTTTCAAACTTCTCCCTCTGGAAAGAAATAGTAAGCTCAACATTCACCAAAGAAGGTACCTCCTTCTTGTCTTGTTCCAACTATTTTTATCATTTCATTAAATACTTTAGAAAAAATAGTATATTTTGTGACAAAAAACATTTTTGAACATTCTCCCTTGTAATTTGTAACTACATGCTGACTATTTTTATCCTTGTTCCCATAATCTTGTTTTTTGCTACTTTTTCCAAATACTTTATTATAACTTAGTTTCACTTGATTTGGGTCATAACCTCTCTCCATGAATTTATTGCAAACCTTGTCACACTCTACTTCTGCTTCCCTAACATTGGTACATAGCCTTTTGACTCTTAACATTTCCCCATATGGGATATATTTCAATGTATGTTCTGGGTGGCAGCTAGTAGCATGTACCATCCTACTCATTTGTTCGAACTTCCTATATATTTTAGCTTGAATTTTTTTGCCTACTTGCTATACTTTCTGTATTAGTGGTGTTAGATGACAGTATATTAAAAGTAGTTTTTTGGGAGAGGAGGGTGAGTTGGGGGTGAACAGGAGCAGTGTTTGATTCAGGAAGAGTTAAGTTGCTGGACAAGCTACTATGGAGAAAGATTTCTGGGTGTTTGGAGCAGGAGTAGTGTCCTTGTAGCACACACTAGAGTGGAGTCCTTTGCGTATTATATTATGCTGTGTTTAAGTCATTGATAAAAAAGTTACAGTATTGGTCCCAGAGTGGAGCCTTGTGGTCCTCTGACATATGTATCATGGAAATAGAAAAAATCTTGCCGTTTCAGTACTTGGGGGTGCATCAGTGAGATAATTAAGAAACCAGTTAAATGTGGAGCGTGATGGCCCATAGGAAGAGAGGATGTTCGTGTTACACTGCTGCAGTCATCACACTCGGCTTATCTGCAGTCAGGCGGTCCCGCAGTCTACCCGAGTTCCAAAGTCTTGGTCCGGTGTCAGTTGCTGTCGCTTCTTCCCTGACATCAGGGCAACAGGGGTATAAAAGAGGCAGCCAACACCATTTTCTCCAGTCTTTCTTGCCGCGCGGTGCCCGAAGCAGAAGCAGTTCGCAAGTGCCGGTCGGCCGACTCCTGAGATTTTCAAATCGAATTTCAGACTGAAGTCTTCAATAAAGCTAAGTACCCCGTTGGGGAACCTTTTCTTGCCTCAGTCCGATGTCAGAAAAAGTTAATAATTGCATTTCTTGTGGGAAGCAAATACCTCATAAGGACTTCATTCTTATTGTATCCCTTGCCTAGGCCCAGACCATGACGTCACAGGTTGTCAGTTTTGTGCTAGGTTTAACAAACGAATTATTAAACGTCTGTTTGATTTCGCCCAACATTATTTTGGTAGAAAATTTAATTATACCATACCATCGGAGCAACCGACGACCGGGATGCATAAAAAGCGCAAAGATAAGGACAGGCAGCCGAGACCCAAACCAAACACCGAGGTCTCTGCTAGGCCAGTCGCCGGTTCTCTGGTTTTCAGTGAGGGGCCTATGCAGCCTCTGACGACCGCTGATTTAGAACCCCAGCCTGCATCCGACTCCCAAGCGGAGATTGCAGGGCCTCCAGAGCCTTTATCTTTAGGTCCTTCCAACTCCATGGCTGAAGGGGATTCCGGTGCAGTTGAAAGGCCATCAGTTGCTGAAGGTGTCTTCAGACCGACTACACTTACTGTTAAATCCTTTGCAAAACTGAAAACTCCATTAAAAGTAAGGAAGCCTGTACAGCAGTCTCCAGTGCAAGGCCCCATGCCTAAGAAACAGATGCTTAAGATGGCCGAAGACTTAATTACCTTAATCAGGGGTTCCCATCCCCCACATGACAAAAGGCCTAGACAGGAGGAGGACTACGCTTCCTCTGACCAGGTTTCCATTACCTCAGATTCTTCTGAGGAACAGGAGTACTCTTTTTCCCCCTTATGAAGACTCTGATTCTGAAGAGTCTATTCCTTCAGCATCTCCCCCAGAAGACTACTCTTTTGAGGAAACTTTACATACCATGAGGGAACATTTCCACTGGGAAGGCCAGGATTACTCTGATTCTAAGAAAAGGCTCCGAGAGTTCCTCTTACTACCCCAGCACAGACCCCTTGCTATATTCCACCTGTGTTAGACATTATGGATGATGTTTATTCAGAATCTAGCCTTAACCCAGATTCAAACCAAACCAGACAGATACTACAGAGTCCCTGACTCACATAAATTCCTATATAAAAACCCTGTCGCTGATCCAGAAACCATTTCCCAGGTTCCCAAAGGGGTTAAGGCCTCTATTGCTAAAAATCTGTAATGTCTGAAAGGGATTCTAGAGCACTAGACAGATGGGGAAATAAAGTATATACCTCAGCTACTCTAGCTATGAGGGCCTTAAATTGCCAGTTTCACATGCTGAAATATCAACAATATTTGATGTCTCAATTAAAACAAAAAATGAGCACACATACAGAGCAGCCTGATTAAAAGGAAATGCAAGATTTGTTGCATGCAGCAGAACAAGTGGGAAAACATACTTTGCAATGTGGATTTAATTCATTGGAAGCCTCTTGCAGAGCAGCCTCTAACAGGGTCTGTCATTCGTAGACATGCTTGGTTAAAAGAACAAACTTTACCTGATCATGTTAAAGCAAAGTTATTGGATGCACCCTTACAGCAGGATGTTTTATTTGGTGTGAAAGCAACAGAGGTTTTAAAGAAAATGGAGGATAAGGCAAAATCTATGCAGACGGTCAAGGATTTTTTACAGGTTCAACCCCCTCGTTTCAGCAGAAATTGGCCAACCAAAAAGTGGTCCTTTCCAACTTCTGACAGACCACAGTGGGGCAAATATAGACGCCCAAGGGGTAGAGGTCAGCCACAAGGCTCTTACAAGCCATGACAATGGGGTGCCACAACCCAGAAAGGAGGAGATGACAGGTCTCAAACTATCAGAAGACGATCACAATGACTTACCCCTCAGACTGCCAAGCAAAATCACTCTTGGCAGCTCCCTTGGGAGGAAAACTTGCACTTTTTGCAGACAATTGGCACATCATCACAAAAGACAAATTGGTCCTAAATATTGTAACTCAAGGATACAGGTTCCACTTTCACACTTTACCAAGGATAAAAGGAATGCCAAACCTGCCATCAAATCAATGGGCAGAGGCTCAGACAAATTACAGCACTCATAGACATGATAGCCATTCAACAGGTTCCTACACAGGAGCAAGGACAAGGATTTTACTCAAGACTCTGGTTCCCCGAAAGGACAAAGCCTGGAGACCCATTCTGGACCTTTCAATTCTAAACACATACCTGGAAGTACCCAAATTCAAGATGCTCCCACTACAGCAACTTCTTCCCATGCTGGGCAAGAAGGCTTGGCTAGTAACGTTGGACCTCAAGGAGGCATACCTGCATGTCCCTATCAGACAAAATTGCAGAAGATACCTCTTATTTATAGCAGGTACAACTCATTACCAATTCTCTGCACTGCCCTTTGGCTTATCTACTGCGCCCAGGGTCTTCACAAAATGCCTGGCACCAGTAATTGCATACTGCAGACAGAGAGGAATCCAAATATATCCATACCTGGACGACTGCCTTATTCAAGCAGACAGAAAGGACATTCTTTTAAAACATCTGGTGTTTGTAAAAAACCTAAGTTGCCTAGGGTACACAGTAAATGAAAAGAAGTCAAAACTAGTGCCCTCACAAGACATAATATTCCTGGGTGCCAGCTTAAATACAACGGCCCAGATGGCTTCTCACGCCAGACAAGCATGGACAACTGACTCAATAGTTTAAAATGATGGCAACAAAGACCCAACCCCCTGCAAGAAAAATTCTGCAGGCCTTGGGATTCATGTCATCTTGCATACTACTAATACCATATGCCAAACTGCATATGAGGAAATTACAATGGTACCTGAAAAGCGTATGGACTCGCCACAGCTTGGAAACAATAATACCACTAATTCCCTGCCTTCAACAGGAGTTTCTATCGTGGTCTCAGGCATGTCACCTCAACAAGGGTCAGCCTTTCACCTTGCCCACAGCCAGGTAAACAATGACAACAGATGCATCGGATTATGCCTGGGGAGCACACATGGCAGGACAGTATATTTAGGGCAAATGGTCTGCAGATCAAATGCATCTCCACATCAATCACAAAGAGATGCTAGCTTTGCAAAATGCCCTAACAGCTTTCAAGGGCCTCCTACATCCAAGACAACTTCTAATAAAGACGGACAACACCACAGTGATGTGGTACATAAACAAGGGGGCACACATTCCTTCCCCCTATGCAGGCAAGCAATGACCTAGTGGAACACAGCACTGACCTACCAAGTTCAACTACAAGCACAATTCCTGCCAGGAAAGAAAAATACATTGGCAGACAAACTAAGCAGAAATATCATGGATCCTCACGAGTGGAAACTAGACCCACAAGTATTCACAATGATCACTCAAAAATGGAGGAGCCCAGACATAGATCTGTTTGCCTCCCCCCAAAACTACCAACTGTGAAAGTTTTGCACAAGGACATACCACACACTAGCTTAGAAAGTGGACGCCCTCTCATTCAGTTGGAAAACACTAACAGTGTATGCCTTTCCTCCACTGCCTCTTCTGGCAAAGGTGCTGCTAAAAGCCAGATTAGAGAGGCCATGAATGATGCTCATTGCTCCAGACTGGCCACACCAACACTGGTATCCAATATTAAGGAACATGGCTAAAGGCACACCATGGATTTTACCTCAAATTCCTCATCTGCTGACTCAGCAAAACAATCAGATTCTACACAGCCAGCTCAAGACTTTAAATCTGGCTGCATGGCAGATTAACAACCAATCAACACTTCTCTCTACAGATGTTATGGATGTCATTCTGGAGGCCAGGAGACCCAGCACGAGGAAAACCTACTCAGACAAATGGAAAAGATTCTGTGCCTGGAACCAGGCTAAAGGCCAAAATCCTCTTGTCCCAAATATTCCTCAGATTCTGCAATGTTTAACTGAGATGTTGCACAAAGGCCTTTCCTTTTCATCTATAAAGATCCACGCTTCAGCTATTTCAGCTCATTACAACATGGATCCTCTATTTTTTCACATCCGTTATTAAGACAGTACCTCAGAGGGGCTAAGAACATAAGACCACCCCGAAGAGCACCAACACCAACTTGGGACCTCAATTTTGTTTTGGAGAAACTTACACTACCGCCCTTCGAGCCAGCCTTTTCAGCTGATTTACAGTTTTTATCATGGAAAACTGCCCAGCTGCTAGCAATAACTTCAGCACGAAGAGTCTCAGAGCTACAGGCCCTAATGGCAGTGGAGCCTTTCATCATTTTTCATCAAGACAGAGTCTCTTTACGAACTAACCCTTTATGCCAAAGGTAGTATCCAGTGTGGCTCTAAACCAAACCATTTATTTACCCACCTTTTATCCAAACCCCCAGAATAAAGGGAAAGGCTCCTACACTCTTTGGACATTCACAGGCAATTACATTTCTACTTGGATAAAACAAAGGTTTTCAGAAAATCTGATCATCTCTTTGTATCCTATGCTGCAGGATCTCATGGAAAGCCTATATCAAAACAGACCATTTCAAAATGGATAGGACATTGTATCCGTTTCTGCTACACACACCATGGGTAACCTGTACCTGGTAACATTAGGCCTCATTCAACCGGGGCTACAGCAACGTCAGCAGCCTTCCTCAGAGGGGTACCAACCAAGGATATTTTGGAAGCTGCCACTTGGAGTTCAGTGTACACCTTCACCAAGCACTACCACTTACCTCTATACTCAAAAACCAGAGCTCGCTTTGCCGCTGCAGTTTTGCAGGGCCTACTAGCTTCTCCAAACCCTGTTTAGTACCAACCGCCCAGCCTTAGCTTTGGGATTCAACCTAAGTGTGATGACTGCAGCAGTGTAATATGATGAACATAGTACAGTTTTGTACCTACCATAAATGTAGATGTTAGAGTGTTCACACTGCTGCAGTCCAGGTTACACTCCCACCTTCCCCTCTTCTTACCTGGGTTTTATCTATAGCTCCCTGTTTATACAATCTCTAAGATGTATTTCTATATGGTGTATTTGCTTACAGCTGTAGCTTTTGTTTTCTACTTCTGTAATTTACTTAGGATTATGTATTGCCTTCCTATTTGGGGGCACCTGACATCTGGGGCAAGAAAAACTGAAGAAAATGGTGTCAGCTGGCTCTTTTATACCCCTGTTGCACTGACGTCAGGGAAGAAGTGACAGCAACCGACACCGGACCAAGACTTTGGAACTCGGGCTGACTGCGGGACCGCCTGACGGCAGATAACCCAAGTGTGATGACTGCAGCAGTGTGAACACTCTAACATCTACATTTATGGCAGGTACAAAACTGTACTTTTTAGGTAGGAGAATTTGTCTAATGCCTTGGATAGATCCAAAAATAGGGCTGAGGTAAGAAGACTAATTTCTATTGTGATTTATTATATTTATGAACATCAGAAGGGCAGTGGCTGTACTGTGATTAGGTGTGAAGCCATGCTGTGAGGGAGAGAGGACATTGAGAACTAATATGTGTAGTTGGTTGAGAGTGATTACATCTTTCCAAGTGGACAAGGGTGTGAGAATGGCAGTAGTTCTGTAGTTTGTGGGCTTAGTTGATGAGCCGCCTATTTGGAGGGAAATTTCCATAAGTTGGGGGCATGTTTTTCTTGTATAGAGCTGTTTATTAGAATTGCACCAGGATATACAAGGCTGTCTGCATTGGGTTTGCGATATTAAGAGGGATGTTAGTCAGGGACAAGGGTTGTTGTAGGGTTAAGTTTGTGTAGGTATTTTTTTTTTAATTTTTGAGGTTTGCATTGAAGTGAATGTCAGTCTGTTGTGGATTTGGTGATTGAGATGGGATGGCTGGATTTGTAGTATTGTTTTGTTTTGTAGAAAATATATTGCTGTATTTATAAAATGTGAGTTAATCTGTGAAGTAACTCTTTTGGGGGTTATTGATTGGGGCTGGGTTGGGTTGACTTTCCAGGATTGTTCAATTTATTTATGGATTTGAACAAGTTTATTGAAGTATTTGGTGATGGAATTTTGGTGTTGCTGTAATCTTTGTGTCCTGTTTTTTATGCGCTGTTTGCTATGGTTCCTTAACTGCCTATATTGTTGTGGGGATGTTTGACACTTGGTTTGTAGCAATGACTTCCAGGCTTTATTTTTAGGTTGCATGAGGTGCTTTGCTTTTTTAGTTAATGAAGGGGCTGGTTTGCTATCAACTCTTTTTTGGTTCTTAATTGTTCTTGCTGTGCCAGGATATTTAGAAATTTTGCTTTTGCTTCATCAAATTGAATAGTTTTAAGTGTAGCCCAATTGATCTGGAGCAGGCTGGAAGTAAAAAGCTTCTTTTTTGAAGTTACTGAGGTTTCTGACTACATTATACTTATGAGCATTGTGGGGCTGTTTGAGGTATCTGATTACCTGATGAGCTGGTGGTCCATTAGGCTATGTGGTAGGGTGACACTTGTGGCAGCGTTGTTTGGGTTGGAGGTTAGAATCCAGTCTAGGATAGTTTCTTTGCATATGGCCATGTTAATTCTTGTACAGAGTCCTGCTCAGATGAGAAGTCATATAACTGAATAATTTGTTGGGTTTTCTTGGTCCATCTTTTGCCAGTCTGTTATTGTCTCCAGGCAAGATGATTTCCAATCTTTATGATCTGTTCAGTTTTGGAATGTGGTTACCAGGTGGTATTTAGACCTACGATGGCTAGAAATTTGTGAATATTGAGTGAGTGAGATGAGAAGTTCAGCATTGCTGAAAGTGGTTATAGTATCGTGGTAAATGCAGAGATGTGAAAGATTTTTGTAGAAAGTAGTAACTCCTGCTTTATTGTTGGTTCTATCCAGTCTGTTATAGCCTGATGGTACTATTTCTGTATCTTTGGTGATTGGCTTTAACCAGGTTTATTTGGCTATGAAGCGATCAGGGGAATATTTGTCTATATAGGCATGACCTTGTGTGATTGTTATAGAGACGACTTGGCTTACTGTGTAGTACTTTAAGTCCTAGGTGGTTGGAGGTAGCCTGTTGCTGTTTAGGGATGTGTGGGGGCTGGTTTGGTGGGGTCTGGGGTTAGAAGAGTGGGTCCAGGATTAGGATGTATATTCCCTCCCAGTATTAATGTCCAGTTAGTGTAGCTATTGAAGAGGCACTAATATTTGGGCTTGAGTTTATAGAGGATTTTGCATAATTGTGGAGCATGTGCTGATTAATTACATTAGCACACTGAAATATAAGCAGTGTAGAGTAGGCTGGAGTAGATATTAGAGAAATGCAATTTGTTATTCTGGTTTTATGTATTGTGTGATAGGGGAAGGCAAGTAACTGTGGGAGATAAATTTGTGATAGCGGAGTGTGTAAGTATAGTGAGAAATGCTAGTGATAGAAGTAGTGGTGGCATATTTGGGGTTACAACGATGTAAGGTAGGTGATGGTATGTGGTGGGGAAGGGCATAGGGATGCAGTTATAGATAGTAGAGTAAGATGGTGGGATAGATACATTGATAGGTATAGGGGAATACTGATATGAATGAATTTATATGATGAGCTTAACCATGAGAATAGGTATGGAAAGGAAGAGTAGGAAAAAAGTACTGAATTAATGATGTATGGATGTAGAGATAGAGGGTAGAGGATTATAAGTCTTGTGGAGAGATAAGGGAAAGGCTGACAGATTATACGGGAAAAGATGAGAGATAAATATTAATCTGATTATAGTGTATGAGAGAAGATGTCCGGAATTAAAGGAAGAGGAGCTTTTGCACAGGAATAACTAGTTATAGCTGGGAGTGATCTCTGTGCAAAGCAGTATAGGAAGAAGAATGGCAGCTGGGAATGATAAATTCCAGATGGAAGTAGGAAAGAGAAGAATAGAAATAGGAGTGTTTCCTTGATAGTAAACTTGTGAAGGTATAGTGGGTGTCACGAGTGGCAGGTGTATGTGGGAATTATAATGGTAGAGAAAGGTGGGGCTGGTTGTAATTGGGGGAAGGGGAGCAAAGCAGGCTTCCCACCCTTAGACCATTTATTTCGAAGAGCAATTAGTTTATGGCTGGTGCTCAATTAGCAAACAGGCACAAAGTACATTTACTGAATGCAGACTACAAGAAGCTAGGTGATATGAAGTAACTGGCTTACTCAATGTATTCAGATAGTTAAGTGACAAGAACAGTAGCCTATTTAAGTGATCCTTAAAGTATAAGGACTACCCCTTTGGAGGGAATTTCACAGCCAGTTTGTGACCTAAGCCCAGGGGTATAGCCTTACATAAGCAGGTGTATCAGCGTAAAACCTCGGACTGCCTTGCTGCCAGTCTGAATGCAGATCTCGCACCCATCTGCCTAATCTTAGTGTTTCACTGTTGCATTCATCACATTTGGGCTATCTGCTTGCAGTAGCCCTCAGTTGGCCTGATTATCAAAGTCTTGGGTCCTTCGTCGGTTGCTGTCTCATCTTCCATGGCATCCGGTAGTCAAGGGTATAAAGCATGCAGCTGATGCCATTACATCATTCTTTCTTGCCATGTGGTGCCTGAAGCAGAAGCAGTTCGCAAGTGCCGGTTGGCCGACTCCTGAAATTTTCATTTTTAAGTTTCAGAACCGAAGTCTTCAACTAAAGCCAAGTACCCTGTTGGGGAAACTTTTTCTTGCTTTAAGCCAGTGTCAGTAAAAGTCAATAATTTTATTTCTTGTGGAAAGCAAATACCTCAAAGATTTTTATTTGTACTGTATTCCTTGTCTAGGCCCTGACCACGACATACCTCGCTGTCAGTTTTGTGCCTTATTTAAGCAACAAACTATTCGTCGTCGGTAGATTTATGCTTCTAAATATTTTGGTACTTTGTTCAATTGTTCAGATATGTCTTCAGTTAGCCATCCAACTACCGATATTCTGAAAACGCAAAGATAAAGACAGAGACAGGCCGCCTAGGTCCAAAGCTGCCAACAACACTTCTCCTAAGCTAGTCACCAGTTCACCGGTACTCAGTAAGGCGCTTTTGCAGCCCTTGATGCCCACTACTACAGATTCGCAGGCTTCTACTGAGACCCATTCGGAGTCTGGTATGCCATGAGATGCTTCATCTGTGGAACCTGCGGATGTCTCTACCTTGGATGGGTCCAGAGCCGCTGTGCAGGCACTGGCTTCTGAGGGTGTATTCAGGCCTACTGGCTTGCGTATTAAACCAATGCCATCTTCTTCTTCAAGGCCTAAATCTCGAACCATGCCTAGAAAACTGACGCCCAGACCGCATGGTCAGGCCTCTATGGCTAAAAAACAAATTAGAATGGCTGAAGACCTTATTACTTTAATCAGGGGAAGCCAACCTTCCCCCTCTAAGAGACCTAGGACTAAATTTGCTTATGATACTTCTGACCAGGATTCTGAAATTTCTGTTTCCTCTGATGACCAGGATTTACCCTTGTCTACCTATGAGGATTCTGATGCAGAGGACTCTATTCCCTCTGCTTCCCCACCAGAGGATTTCTGTTTTGGTGAAACCTTGCATACTCTTAGGGAGCATTTTCATTGGGAAAGCCAGGATTACTCTGATTCTAAAAAGAGGCTTAGGGACTTATTACTCCTGCCTCAGCACAGGCCTTTAGCTATCCCTCCTGCACTAGACATTGTTGATGATGCCTTTTCAGAATCAAGCTTGGCCCCTGACTCTTTACCTCCTGCTCCCAGAAAACCTAATAGATATTACAGGGTTCCTGACTCTCACAAGTTCCTTTTTAAAAATCCTACTGCAGATCCTGAGACAATTTCACAGGGACTCAAGGGCATTAAAGGCTACTACTGCCAAAAATCCTACCCCCTCTAATAGAGACTCCAGGGTGCTGGATAAGATGGGGTAAGAAGGTATATACTTATGCAACCTTGGCCATTAGGGCCTTAAATTGCCAGTTTCATATGTTAAAGTATCAGAAGCATATTATTGGATTGCTTAAACAGAAAATGATGTTGATTCCTGACTGTGCTGAAAATGAGGATTTACAGGATTTAATGCATTCTGCTGAACAGGTTGGAAATCATACTTTGCAATGTGGTTTTGATTCACTAGAGGCATCTTGCAGGGCTGCTGTCACTGGGTCTGTACTTAGAAGGCATGCTTGGCTTAAGGAGCAATCATTGCCAGATCATGTTAAAGCTAAATTGCTGGATGCTCCCTTAAATCAGGACCGCCTGTTTGGCAACAGAGCAGAAGACGTTCTTAAAAAGATGGAGGAAAAGGCTAAATCTATGCAAACTTAAAGATTTCCTACAGGTACAGCCACCAAGATTTAGTAGGCATTGGCCCTCTAAGAAGTGGTCCTTTCCTGCCTCTTCCAGGCCTTCTCAGTCCAAACCCAGCACCAGTAGAACACCCAGGCTTCAGTCCCAGGTTATGCACAGGACTAAGCAGTGGGTGGCTCCACTTCCAAATCAGGGAGTAGTAAGACTCCCCCCTATGGTAAACTGTCTCAATGACTTAACTTTAAAACTGCCAAGCACTTCTCAACTGACTGCTCCTTTAGGTGGAAAGATTGCTCTGCAGGCAAAAAATTGGGAACTCATTACCCAGGACAAATGGGTTTTAAATATAGTTTCCCAAGGATACAGATTTAACTTCCACATGTTACCAACGACAAACAGTTGGCCAGATCTACCCCCAAATCAGTGAGCAGAAGCTCAAAAGCAAGTATTCTCTCACTTAAGCATAAAGGCTATTCAAACTGTACCAGAAGAGGAAAAGGGACAAGGTTTCTACTTAAGACTTTTCCTGGTACCCAGAAAATACAGCTCATGGCGTCCTATCCTGGACCTTTCTATCTTAAACAACTTTTTGGTGATTCCAAAATTCAAGATGCTAACTCTTCACCAGTTGCTTCCTATGCTAGGCAAATATGCCCGGTTGGCAACACTGGATTTAAAGGAAGCCTACATGCACATCCCAATCAGGGAATCTTGCAGAAGATACCTACGCTTCAAAGCAGGCTACATGCACTATCAGTTCTCTGCACTGCCCTTTGGCTTATTTATTGTGCCCAGGGTATTCACACAGTGCCTAGCTCCAGTCATTGCATTTCGCAGGCAAAGAAATATTCAAATATACCCATACCTGGACGATTGTCTAATTCAGGCAGAAAGCCAGGACATACTTTTGAATCATCTGGCTATTGTACAAAAGGTGCTAACTTGTCTGGGGTACACCATAAATGAAAAGAAATCACATCTAGTACCCTGTCAACAAATTATATTCCTGGGAGCAAGCTTCAACACAACTTCCTAGATGGCTTTCCTCATGCCAGAGAAACAAATTCATTTAACAACTTACTTCAAACTAGTAGCCACAAAAACTCTGCTATATCTGCAAGGCGAATATTGCAAGCCTTGGAGTTCATGGCCTCCCGCATTCTACTAATTCCATATGAAGACTGCATATGAGGAAACTACAATGGTATCTAAAAAGCCTATGGTGTCAAAATTCTCAGGATCTAGAAGCAGTGATTCCTATCCTACCTTGCCTATAGGTTCATAGGTAGGTTCTAGGCTATTGGCCCAAGGGCCTATGCAAGCCTAGCCAACAAGGTTCCCTGGCTTATGCCACCCAAGAAAGTTATTTTCCTGTGCCACTGTCAAGCAGAGACACAGAAGTGATCCCCGGGGTGTATTTCCTATTTCCCATCCACTCATCAAGATTTTTCTTGAAGAGTGCTAATGAACTTTGCTTGACATAGATGGGTAGCCTGTTCCAGAGTATGGGAAGTCTCTGGGATAGGAATCTATCCCTCCAGCATGTCTTGTTTATTGTGGTGACAAGTATTAGGTCCCTAGAGCGTGTAGCTCAGAGGGATTGGGATTTCGTTAGGTGTAGCATGTCCAACAGCTCTGGGTTTGACATAGCTTTATATGTTAGGCAGAGATCACCTCTGAGTAGGCGATATGCTACGGAGTAAAGCTGGAGTTTTTTGAGGTGGTCAGTGTAGGGCATTTGAGTCCAGTAATCCTCTTTGTGAGGTACTTCTGTGGCCTTTCCAGCTGCTGCAGATGTCTTGAGGTACATTCCAAAAGGGACGTTGTACTCTATAATGGGTCTAATGAGTGATGAGTAGAGGGCAACGATGACCTCTCTTTTCCTGGATGAGAACCCTTTTTATGATGAGGTGTGCCACATAGAAGGACTTCCTGACTACTGTGGCGATGTGACTATCAAAGGAGAGACTACTGTCCACCTGGGCCCCAAGGTCTCTTATCATGCATTCGGTGTTAAGTAGATTGCTGCCTATGTGGTAGTTCATGGGTACAGAGTTTTTACCAAAGGGGATGGCACTGCACTTTTTGGCATTGAGCTTGAGGCCATGGCTCTGGCACCAGGCATCTGTCTCAGAGAGGCCCTTCTGTAGGATGTTCACATCATTTGGGGACTTGACTATGGCTCCTAGTTTGCAGTCATCTGCAAACTTAGTTAGCCAGAGGCCTTCTGTGTTAGCCTGTACTTAAGAGAAGTAGATACCAAACAGGAGCAGTCCCAGGACAGAACCCTGCGTGGTACTCCATTTGTCACTGGTTTGAGGTCAGATTTGGAGTCTGCAACTTTTACAGTGTGGGTTCTGTCAGAGAGCCAGTTGGCAACCCATCTTGTGAAGTAGGGATTTAGTTTATTGTGTTTAGCTATAATTCCGGAATGGGGGATGGTGTCGAAAGCCTTGGCGAGGTCAAGATAGGCTGTGTGAACCACTTTACCCTCATCTATGGCTTTGGTGACTGCCTCAAAGAAGTCGATCAGGTTCAGGAGGCATGATCTGCCTTTCACAAACCCGAACTGGGTGGGATCCAGAGTTTGGAGGTTACCAATGTCTTTGTTTATGAGTTCCATGATGATGCGTTCCTTGGCTTTGCAGACCAGGCTCGTCAGGCTTATAGATCTATAGTTCCCGGGATCAGTGGTGGCTCCCCCTTTGTGGAGTGGGATAACTGTTGCTGTGCGCCATTCAGTGGGCACAAAGTCTGATGCAAGGCTATTATTGAACATGGTGCTTAAGTGGGGAGCCAGTTCATTCTGAAGTTCGTGTAAAACGCAGCCTGGGATATTGTCCGGTCCCATGGATGCTGTGTTTTTGGCTTTAGAGAGTGCAGCTTTCACCTGCGTAGTTGTGATTACAGGGAATCTGCATTCTTCCTGTATAGATATGGGCCCTTTAGGGGGTGTGGGGGGGGTAAAGTTAGCACTGAACCTATCTGCCAGGATGTTGGCAATATCAGTTGGTTCTGTAATTTTCATGCCTTTGTGTTGTAACTCAGAGCAGATCTGGGTGTTGCCATCGAGATTCTTGACATAGCTATAGAATGCTTTGTGGTTGTCCTTGGAATTAGTGGCAATTTTATTTTCGTAGCTAGCTTTGGAGGATCTTATAAGGGATCTCAGCTTCTTACTGAGGCTGACCAGGGAGCTCCTCCACTCATGGGATTTTACTCTCTTGCAACAGTTTCTTCCTTCTGTTGTACAGTTTGTTTATGGCAGGGGACCACCAAATTGGCTTCCTTTTTTGGAGGATAGCGTCTTGGTTCTGTTTGGGATAGCACAATCCAGGCACTCATAGAATTCCTTTGGTGGGCAGAGGCCTGCCACCAAAACAAGGAACTACCATTCACTCTATCCCCTGCTGCCCAAACCCTAACAGACGCATCAGACTATTCATGGAGGGCTCACCTGGCAGGGAAGTGCATTCATGGCAAATGGAACCCAGGTCAAATGCACCTGCATATCAAAAAGAAATGTTAGCTGTACAGAATGCTCTGACAGCCTTCAAGGACCACATTCTTCCAGGACAATTAATGGTAAAGACGGACAACACCACTGTTATGTGGTACATAAACAAGCAGGGGGGGTACCCATTCTTACCCCCTCTGCAGACTAGCCATGGCTCTGTGGAACACAGCCTTGAGCTACCAAGTGCATCTACAGGCTCATTTCCTGCCAGGAAAACTAAATACACTGGCAGACAAACTAAGCAGAAATCTCATGGACCCACACGAGTAGAAACTGGAACCAAAGACTTTCAACATGTTGATAAATGGGGGAGCCCAGATATAGACCTGTTTGCCTCCCCGCAGAACTACCAATTGGACAAGTTCTGCACAAGGACTCTCCACAAACAAGCTTGGAAAGTGGATGCTCTGTCCTTCAGCTGGAAAAATCTATCCGTTTTCCTCCTCTGCCTCTCCAAAGTACTACTAAAGATCAAACAGGACAAACCAAGGATGATACTGATTGCACCAGACTGGCCATGCCAACACTGGTGTACCCCCTCTTGCACAGTGTCATTGCTAGCCCCATGGCACCTGCCTCAGACCCCTACCCTGCTGTCACAGCAGGAGGGCCAGATTCTGCACCCCCAACTTCAAACCCTGAACCTGGCAGCCTGGCTAATTACCTAATTTCTCCATTACCATCCCTCCGTAAACAAGTGTTGGATGTCATTTTGGAGGCAAGGAGGCCTAGTACTAGAAAGTCTTATGCTGAAAAATGGAAAAGATTCTGTGCCTGGAACCACACTCGAGGGATGGCCACAGCAGCACCCAATTTCCCTCAGATTCTTCAATACTTAACTGAGATGCTTCACAAGGGTCTTTCCTTTTCCTCCATCAAAATTCATGCCTCAGCCATTTCAGCTCATTACAACACAGAACCACCCCTCTTTTCTCATCCACTGCTCAAGCAGTTCCTCAGAGGGGCCAAAAACTTAAGACCACCCAGGAATGCCCGTACTCCAGCCTGGGACCTTAACTTTGTATTGGAAAAACTCGCTCTTCCTCCTTTTGAGCCAGCTGCAAGTGCAGAGTTAAAATTCCTTTCTTGGAGAACAGCTTTCCTTTTAGCTATCACTTCAGCAAGAATGGTATCTGAATTACAGGCTCTAATGGCAGTGGAGCCTTTCATCATCTTTCATGTGGACAGGGTGTCCCTCAGGTCCAATCCCTCCTTCATGCCTAAGGTGGTATCCAGTGTGGCTCTTAATCAATCCATTAATTTGCCAACCTTCTTTTCTAATCCACAGAACAAAGGGGAACTGATACTGCACTCCTTAGAAGTGCACAGACAACTTAGATTTTACTTGAAAAGGACTAAACCTCAAAGGAAATCAGAACAACTGCTGGTGGCATTTGCTGCAGGGGCAGAGGGGAAGGCTATTTCAAAGCAAACCATTTCTAAATGGATAGGCCATTGCATTCATTTCTGCTATAAGCACCATGGAAAACCTATCCCGTAGGGGATTAGATCCCATTCAACCAGAGTTGCGTCTACCTCTACAGCCTTTCTCACAGGTGTCCCTACCAGAGACATCCTAGAAGCTGCCAGCTGGAGTTCTGTACATACTTTTGCCAAGCATTACCATTTGCCAGATGTCCTTCAAGAATGCAACTGCAGTCATAACATGTGGGTTGTCCTGCCTCAGGCAGCCCTCGGTCGGCCGGATTCCAAAGTCTGGGTCCGACGTCGGCTGATGTCGCATTTCTCTCTGACGTCAGAGCGGCTGGAGTACATAAGCATCAGCCGACGCCATTTTCTTTAGTCTTTCTTGCCGCGCGGTGCCCGAAGCAGAAGTAGTTCGCAAGTGCCGGTCGGTCAGCTCCTGTATTCTTTGATTCCGAAGTCATCAAAAAAGCTAAGTACCCCATTGGGGACCTTTTCTTGCCTCAGCCGATGTCAGACATTACTGAAAAAGTTAACAATTGTCTTTCTTGTGGTAAACAAATACCTCATAAGGATTTCCACTCTTACTGTCTTCCTTGCCTTGGCCCAGACCACGACGTCTCGGCCTGTGTAGCCTGTGCTCGCTTCAACAAGCGCACTCAGGCGCCGGGCGGAGTTCGCTGAAGATTTTTTCGGCGAAAAATTTGCTTACACAATGCCGTCGGAACTTCCGACATCGCAAACTCCCAAGAAACGAAAAGACCGGGACCGACATCCTCTGCCCGCATCTACCACAGACTCCACGCCAAAACCTACCACGAGTGCTTCGGTTCCCTCTGAGACGGTCTCTCCACCGCTCCGAACCGAAGACACCGCATTACCGACGACTCCGATTCCGGATATCACTCCGCCAGTTATTGATTTTCCTCCGGATACCGAAACCGAGGAAATGCCCGAGACCATTGCTGTAGACAAGGTCACTCCTGCACGTGGAGCTGCCAGGCCTCCTATGGCCATGTCTATTAAGGCCTACACTAGGGCTAAGGCAGCCAGCAAAACTAAGCATCTTACTACTAAAACCTTACCTCAGCCTACTCCAGAGACACAAATTATGACTATGGCTGCTGACTTAATTTCAATGATTAGAGGTTCACAGGCCCATCCTGAGAGAGGATCCCAGCCTCCTTCTGATAAAAGGCCCCGGGTTGAACCCTCTGACCCTATTCCATCAGATGAAGATTCTGAGGACTCTGTCCACTCTGATGGCCAGGAAGAGCTCTTCCAGACCTATGAGGACTCTGATGCAGAGGATTCCATACCCTCGGCCTCCCCTCCTGAGGATATTTCTTTTGGGGAAGTTCTGCATACCATGAGGGAACATTTCAAGTGGCAAGGCCAGGAATACTCTGATTCCAGAAAGCCGGACTTTCCTTAAGAAGCCCCAGCACAGGCCCTTAGCTATTCCTCCTGTACTTGATGTTTTGGATGATTTATATTCTGACTCTAGTGTTACCCCTGACTCTCTTCCTCCTGCTCCAGCCAAGCCAGACAGGTATTACAGGGTCCCAGAAACACATTCCCATTTATTCAGGGCCCATACTGCTGATTTGGAAACTATTTCACAGGGACCAAAAGGAGTTTCAGCTTCCACCTCTAAAAATCCATTGCCCTCCAACAGGGAAGCTAGGTCATTAGAGAGATGGGGCAAAAAGGTTTACACATCCACTACCTTATCTATGAGAGCTTTGAATTGCCTTTTTCATATGTTACAATACCAGGATTTCCTGTTAGAAGATTTACAGAAAACATTTGCCACTCCTGATCCTTTAGACAGGAAGGCTTTGCAGGAAGCTGTACATAACTCTCAGCAAGTAAGCAATCACTTCCTGCAGTGTGGATATGATGCACTGGAAGCTTCATGTAGGGCAGCTATGACAGGGGCAGTCATTCGTAGACATGCATGGTTAAAAGATCAACCTCTACCAGATCATGTAAAGGCAAAACTTCTGGATGCACCTTTGGAAAAGAACAAGCTTTTTGGTGCTAATGCTAAGGAGGTGTTAAAGTCCATCGAGGAAAAAGCAAAATCAGTTCAGACGGTGAAAGATTTCCTCCAGGTACAACCCCCCAGATTCAGTAGGAATTGGCCTTCAAAAAACTGGTCCTTTCCTAATCCAGAAAAGTTTCAAAGGAGTAAAAACAGACGTGGCCGAGGAAGAGGACAATACAGAGGTAGACAATGGCAGCCAGGAAACCAAAGAAGTGACGCAGGGGTTTCACCTGCCCCACAGCCACAATCTCAATGACTTTCCTCTACTTCCACCTACCAGGGAACAAATAGAAGCTCCCTTGGGTCGGAAATTATCTCTGTTTGCAGAAAATTGGCACAGACTGACAAAGGACAAATGGATTTTGGACATTATAGACCGAGGTTACAGGTTCCATTTTCATACCTTGCCAAGAAAACAAGGCATGCCAAACCTACCACAAAACTAGAGGGCAGAGGCTATCAAGCAAATCTCTCTGCTGACTCAGATGAAAGCAATAGAAAGAGTTCCACAACAAGAACAGGGCCAGGGGTTTTACTCAAGACTGTTCCTTGTTCCAAGAATGGAATCTCAATGGAGACCAATACTGGATTTGTCCGCATTAAACACCTTTCTCATAGTACCAAAGTTCAAAATGCTGACTCTACAGCAACTCCTTCCCATGCTGGGCAAGGGGTCTTGGCTGATTACTCTGGACCTCAAGGAGGCATACCTGCATGTCCCTATCAGACACAGCTGCAGAAGATACCTCAGATTTCTTGCAGGGCCAGAGCATTATCAATTCTCAGCATTGCCATTTGGCTTATCTACTGCCCAGAGTATTCACAAAATGCCTGGCTTCAGTAATTGCTCATTGCAGGCTCCAGGGGATACAAATTTACCCGTACCTGGATGACTGCCTCATACAAGCGGACGACAAATTGATATTGACAAAAAACTTGGACTATGTCATACGATTACTTCAAGCTCTGGGATACACAGTCAACTTCCAAAAGTCAAGACTGCAGCCATCCCAGCAAATAATCTTCTTAGGGGCAAAATTAGACACAGCCTCTCAAATGGCTTACCTGACAGAAGACAAGCAAGAGAAGCTAACTCATTACTTCAAAGGTTTAGCAAAACTTACCCAGATGACTGCAAGGAGATTCCTACAGGCCCTGGGTTACATGGCATCCTGCATTCTCCTGGTTCCATTAGCAAGACTACACATGAGAAAGCTTCAATGGTACCTAAAAAGCATTTGGTCTCAGCACAGCAACAACTTGGAGACAAACATACCGCTCATTCCATGCCTACAAAAGGAATTCCTATGGTGGGCCTCGGTGAGCCAGGCAAACACAGGTATGTCATTCAAAAAACCACAGATAACCCAGACCATGACCACAGACGCCTCAGACCTTGGATGGGGGGTGCACATGGAAGGCAGGTGTATACAAGGACAATGGTCTCCAAAGGAAACACATCTGCATATAAACCAAAAGGAAATGCTGGCAGTAATGCATGCCATCGAGGCCTTTCAACACCAACTTCAGCAAGGCCATTTACTGATACGGACAGACAACACCACTGTGATGTGGTATATAAACAAGCAAGGGGCACCCACTCTTACCCCCTTTGCAGACTGACAATGCATCTTTGGGAAAAATCACTGAGCCTAAACATCCAGTTACAATCCCAGTTTGTTCCAGGCAAAGAGAATGTGTTGGCGGACAGCCTAAGCAGGAATTTCACAGATCCACACGAGTGGAGGTTACATCCGAAGATCTTCACACAACTCACTTCGACATGGGGCAGGCCAGAAGTAGACCTATTTGCCTCTCACCTCAACCATCATCTACAAAAATTCTGCACAAGGATATACCATCCACAAGCTTGGAAAATAGATGCTCTCTCATTCAACTGGAACTTCCTAACAATCTATGCATTCCCACCTCTGCCACTGATGACCTCAGTATTACTAAAGATCAAAGCAGAGAGACCCAAGGGAATCATAATAGCTCTGGACTGGCCAAGACAACACTGGTATCCACTACTGCGGAGCATATGTCACACCAGGAAGTGGGCCCTTCCCCAATGGCCTCTACTTTTGACTCAACACAATTTCCAAACAGTGCATCCAAACCTTCAGACACTGCAGCTAACAGCCTGGGAGATCCCATAAATAACCTCAACCTATCTCTCTCCAAGGAAGTTCAGCGGATACTAACAGAGGCTCGAAGACCATCCACCAGAAAGGTTTACCTAGCAAAATGGAAGAGATTCAGCATTTGGAATGCCAGCAAGGGACATGATGCAACATTGTTGAACATCCCACTCATTTTGGAATATTTGGCAGATATGCTAAAGAACGGCCTCTCATATTCTTCAATAAAGATACATGCATCAGCTATTTCAGCTAGATATAACACTGAGCCTCCTGTCTTTTCACACCCTTTGCTAAGGCAATTCCTCAGGGGAATCAAGAACATTAAGCCACCAAGAAAGGCCCCAGTGCCAGCCTGGGACCTCAATTTTGTTCTAGAAAAACTGACTCTACCTCCATTTGAGCCAGCAGCTTCAGTTGACTTGCAATTTCTCTCATGGAAGACAGCTTTCCTGTTGGCAATTACCTCAGCAAGAAGGGTTTCGGAACTACAGGCCCTAATGTCAACACCACCGTTCATAATTTTTCACAGAGACAGGGTTTCATTAAGGACCAACCCTACTTTTATGCCAAAGGTGGTATCTAGGGTTTCTTTAAATCAAGCTATTCATCTGCCTGCTTTCTTCCCCAATCCTGAGAATAAGGGGGAAAGACTGTTACATACCTTGGACATTCACAGACAACTTCGATACTATCTGGACAGAACCAAGGCCAGTAGGAAGTCTGAACAACTTTTTGTAGCTTACGCCCCTGCAGTCCAAGGAAAAGCAATTTCAAAACAGACTATTTCAAAATGGATTGGACATTGCATCAGATTCTGTTATTCCTTTCATGGAAAGACTGTTCCAGCCAATGTCAGACCACATTCCACCAGAGCTACAGCCACCTCTACAGCATTCTTAAGAGGGTGCCTACTGACGAGAGTCTAGAAGCTGCTACATGGAGCTCCGTGCATACATGCTCCAAACGCTAGAATCTCCCAGTATACGCCAGATGCAGAGCAGGCTTTGCTTGGCAGTCCTGCAGGGTTTGATTGCCACACCATCTTTTCCTAGAGCATTCCTCCTCCCCAGTTAAGCTATGGTATTCTACCCACATGTTATGACTGCAGTTGCATTCTTGAAGGACATAGTACAGTTTTGTACCTACCATAAATGTAGATGTCCGATAGACATGCAACTGCAGTCATTTTCCCTCCCTCCATACCCCTCTATGCCTAGGGTCCACTCCTATCCCTGTTTCTCTTAGCTGGGGATATCTGTTATGGTGTATTTGTTTTATTGCGCATTTATTTGTCTGGAATCCTGTTTTTGTCTTCCAATTTGATTACAGCCTTCCTTGGAGGGCACCTGGCATCTGGGGCAAGAAACACTGAAGAAAATGGCGTCGGCTGATGCTTATGTACTCCAGCCGCTCTGACGTCGGAGAGAAATGCGACATCAGCCGACGTCGGACCCAGACTTTGGAATCCGGCCGACCGAGAGCTGCCTGAGGCAGGACAACCCACATGTTATGACTGCAGTTGCATGTCTATCGGACATCTACATTTATGGTAGGTACAAAACTGTACTTTTTCTCTAAATCCAGAGCTGGTTTTGCCACTGCAGTCTTGCAGGGCCTTATAGCTGGTCCTAATGCTAATTCCTCCTCCCATCCTTAGCTTTGGGAATCTACCCAAATGTGATGACTGCAACAGTGAAACACGAAGAATATAGTACAGTTGTGTATACTTGCCATAAAAGTAGGTTGTTGAGTGTATTCACTGTTGCATTCCTGGTTACCCTCCCTCCAACCCCCTGACTTCTTTGGCTCTCCTCTCCTTTACTATTCTTAAAAGCTTTTTGGTGTATTTGCTTTTTTGTTGGAGGTATAACCTTGTATGTATGTAGACATCTGGGGCAAGAAAAAGTGATGTAATAGCATTGGCTGCATGCTTTATACCCCTGACTACCTGACGTCACAGAAGATGAGACAGTAGCTGATGCAGGACCCAAGACTTTGATAATCAGGCCAACTAAGGGCTACTGCAAATAGATGACCCAAATGTGATAACTGCAGCAGTGAATACACTCGAACATCTACATTTATGGCAAGTGTACACAACTGTACTTTCTACATATGTTATCACTCTAGCAGTATCCCTAAACTTAGTAGCACAACACTGCATTATGCGCACTCGTATACAGACACCACACATTATAATAATATCTGCCCACAATTATTCAAGAACTACATAACGGACCAATTCAGAACTAAACACATATGCTCTCATTCCTACTCAAAAAAAAACACAATACTTTCTCACACTCCTCACCAAACTCCAACATCTGTATAACCATTTAAACTCCAGGCTCACCGTAAGTGGGGATATCCACCCCAACCCAGGCCCAAATCCATCCTGTCCAACACAAATGTCGGAACATATCACCCCCACTTTCTTTATCCCTGGGCATATCAACAACACCAACAAAACCAACCATCTTTTAATGCCAAATATTAATATTAGAAATATCAAAAGTAAAATACCTGAACTCCAGGCCACAATAGCACACTACTCCCCAGACATAGTTGTTTTAACAGAAACCTGGCTAAATAAAAACATAGCTAACTCTGAAGTTCTCCCTACTGGCTACAATATCATTAGATAAGACAGACCACTTCGTAAAGGGGGTGGAACTGTCTTACTCTACAAGTCCAACTTAACTGTGCATCAATTACCAAACTCCTACCCCTCCCCCAATAATTAGGACATACTTCTCACAATTTCAACTTCACCCTAAAAAGGTCATCACCACAGTTGTGATCTATATTCCACCTGGTAATACACCTGCTAGCCTTGAAGACTTCTTATCCTGGTGTTCTTCCACATACTCGCAAGAAACTCTTATTCTGGGGGACTTCAACCTAGATTGGTTCACCTGTATATCAGAACCTCCAAGTAATCTAATAAATCTCCATGGCTACCAGCAGCTAGTCAAAATTCCAACTAGATGTGATAAAAAATCTAAAAGGGAATCCATCCTTGACTGGGTCCTAACAACCCCACATTGTACCCTCACACAGGCAGTCTCCCAGACACCTTAAGTGACCACAACATAATATACATTATACGTAATAGAACAAGCATATGCAAAACCACTAACTATATATGCACTAGAAACACAAAAAAATTATCTCCTGAGGTCGTCAACACTTTACTCTGCAACTGTGACTGGACACCCACTTGACCAGGCTGTAGCATATTTCAACAAAACATTTCTACAACCTAGACACTGTCACTCCATTGCGTAATATCAAGGTTAGAACCTCTACAAACGCCTGGCTCAGTAAAGAAACCAAACAAATCCTAAAGTCCAGAAACACTGCCTGGCTTTACTATCAAAAAAAACAAAGAAACACAAAGCCTAAGTACCAAGAACTGTGCAACTGTGCAAACAAACATTACAAACTAAATATCAACACAACCCGCAAAAATTTGGAAAAATGTAAACCAGCTACTAAAATCCACCCAAAAGTCTACCCCCAAACCAACCATCCCTGACACTAAAGTTCCCATCGAAACACAATTCAACTCCCACTTTGTGAACTCAATTCTATCCTTAGTGTATCACAGGACAGTTCCTTCCTCACTAATCCCCCCAACACAAATAACACTAATACAAGCTTTACCCTCAAAACAGTTTCCACCACTTCAATCAAAAGCATGCTCTCCAAACTAAAAACCTCATCAACAGCAGCCAACCTACTCCCCAGCTATTTCTTGAAACTCACAGCAGATGCTATTGCTATCCCAGTCTCCACTCTCATAAACAGATCAATTGTTGAAAACTATGTGCCCAAACTCTGCAAAATATCCTGTTACACCCATACATAAAGGTGGGACCTCCACTGAACTTAATAACTACAGACCCATTGCTTTACTCTCCCCCTGGCCAAAATCCTAGAAAAATGCATCCATACCCAGATGCTAAACTATCTCCTAGACAGCAACATCCTATCACCTACTCAGCATGGTTTCAGACCTGCCCATAGTACCACTACAGCCCTCCTCTGCTTCACAGACACAGTAAACCGTCTCAAAAATGAAGGCCTACAAGTGTCAACTCTCTTTTTGGATATGTCCAAAGCATTTGACACAGTCTCACACCAAATCCTGCTAAACAAACTAAACCAATATCCTCTATCAAATTCCACTCTTACCTGGTTCCAAAGCTACTTAACTGACGGGTATCAAGCTGTGAAATTGGAAAATTCTCTCTCTCCTCAGCTGCCCATAACTATAGGACTTAGGACCACCACAGTTTTCACAAATGACCTCCATACCTCCACACAGCATGCATCTATAATTCAGTATGCAGATGACACTACCTTAATCTGTGCTGTACAAAACATTCCCACCCTCCTGCAAACAACTCAACTAGCATTCTCTGACATTGAAAACTACCTTACCAAAGCCCAACTTATCCCCAATCCAAAGAAAACTCAGCTTATGATTATAACCAGTTCTAACAAAAACACTAACAGTCAATTCACTACTCCACAAATACTACTCCAATTGCTCCAGTGGTACAGGCTAAGCTATTGGGAATAACCATAGACTCCCACCTAAAATTTGATAGTCAACTTAACTATTAAAAAAGTACATGCCAAACTGGGGTCACTCTACCGTATCAAACCATATCTTACCAGCAACACAAGATCAGCCATTGCTCGCTCCCAACTTCTATCCACCCTACTCTATGCATCTCCCATTCTGACTAATCTCAACAAAACTGAGCTAAGCAAAATGGAAGCCTGCTATAACAGAATTGCCCACTTTGCTGCAAATTGCTCATATAGAACTCATCACTGTGCTGCTTTGAGACAGCTCCACTGGCTTGAACTGCCCAACCTCCTAACCTACAATCAGCTCTGCCTCTGTCATTCTATCGGTTACCTCCCCCAATAAGTGTCCTGCCCTCAAAAACCTAGTACATCATCACTCAGCCAAAAGCCCTCTTAGATCATCAAGCAAACTACTACTAGAAGTCACCAACAGCTACAGTAGCTTTGGAGATGCACTATATAGTAGTTCAGTGGCTAAAAAATGGAACTCTGTCCCTACTAGCATTCAAAACACATCATCCAAAGCCTCCTTTAAAGACCTCATCAGGCAACATCTCAAGCAAAGTTGGCAGTGCCATGATTGCTCCCCAGGCTAGTGAAAGCGGATAACATATACATACTAAATCTAGAGCACTTGATAATAGTTTTCAATCTTACTCACAAACACTGACTAATCTACAATGTATGTACTGTACCTGTGTACTATGTATGTATTCTACCTATGTTCCAAATTTCAGCTGTACACCACAAATCTATTAATTACCTTTATTTTTAAAATTAATATTTTTTGTTTGTTCTCTCCACTGTAACTGTATGTGCTGCATACCATTGTAAAAACATGTCTCTTGTAATTTGTGTGTATACTGATCATGTCTAAATAACTAAATGTGTCTAATTTTTCTTTGTGGAGCTTTTCTCCCCGGGCCTTTGCTGAAAAAGGGCCTTTTTGGCTCAGTCAGACATCCCCAGTTAACAAATGTAAAATAAATAAAATAAAAAATAAATATGGGCATTGGTATCATTGGCCTTTACTGTTTCAAATAGTGTGTTCTTCATGTTTTACTGTTGCAGTCATCACACCTGGGTTATCTGCCTGCAGGTAGCCTTGAGTCGGCCCGAATACCAGAGATTTTGTATTTCTGCATCTGTTGCTGTCGCTCCAGGACTGACGTCAGGTCGTCAGGGGTATAAAAACAGGCAGCCGATGCCATTACATCAGTCTTTCTTGCCGAGGAGCCAGAAGCAGTTCGCAAGTGCTGGTCGGCCACTACCTGAATTTTCATTTAAGAATTGATAATCTTGAAGTCTTCTAAAGCCAATTACCCCATTGGGGATCCTTTTTTCTTGCTCTAACCGATGTTAGAAAAAGCAATTGTCTTGCCTGTGGAAAGCAAATACCGCACAGAGATTTTAATTCTTACTGCGTCACCTGTTTAGGCCCAGACCACAACGTCCCTCACTGTTGGTTTTGTGCCTTGTTTAGTGCCCAAACCATTCATCGTCTGGCTCTCTGTCGCTAAATTCTTTCGCTCTCTATCTCCATATTCTGAAATGGCTTCGGTAAGCCATCTGACTACCGATATTCCGAAAAAATGTAAGGATAAAGACAGAGACAGACTGCACAGGTCCAAAACTGCCGACAATGCTTCCGTTAAGCTAGTCGCCAGTTTGCTGGTACTCAGTGAGGCGCTTTTGCAGCCCCTGATGCCCACTTAAATGGATTCTCAGGCCTCTGAGACCCATTCGGAGTCTGATATGCCACGAGATGCTTCGACTATGGAACCTGCGTCTGTCTACCTTGGATGGGTCTGGAGCCACTGTGCAGGCACCAGCTTCTGAGGCAGTTCTTCGCTCAACCGATGTTCGAATCAAACCGATACTTCATTTTTAACCAAAACTACTGACTTTCTTTGGCCCAGAGTACGCACTACGCCTAGAAAATCGATGACCAAAGCACATTTTCATACTCCCATGCCACAAAAACAAGTGCTTTGAATGGCTGAAGACCTTATTACGTTCATTAGGGGAAGTCAGCCTTCCCCTGCAAAGAGACAAATAACCCAGTCCCCTTCAGCTTCTACAGACCAGGAGTCCGATGACTGATATTTCAGATTATAAAGACATGCCCTTATCTGCCTATGAGGATTCAGATGTAGAGGAATCCATTCCCTCTGCCTGCCCTCCAGAGGATTTTTCTTTTGGTGAAACCTTGCATACCTTGAGAGCATTTCCCCTGGGAATGCCAAGACTATCCTCGGTCCAAAAAGAGACTCTGAGAATTTCTAGAGTTGCCTCAGCACAGGCCTTTAGCTATACCCCCTGTCCTGGATGATGTTTTTATGGAATCCAGTGTTACTCCTGACACTTTATCTCCTGCCCCTAGGAAACCAGACAGGTACTACAGAGTACCTGATACTTACAAATTCCTTTTCAAGAATCCTACTGTTGACCCAGAGATAATTTGTCAGGGGCCTAAAGGTATCAAGGCTACTACAGCCAAGAATCCCACCCCTTCGGGCAGGGATTCCAGAGCTTTGGACAGATTGGGTAAGAAGGTATATACCTCTGCAACTCTTGCTATTAGGACATTGAATTGCCAGTTTCACATGCTGAAGTACCAGCAACATATTATGGAACTCCTTAAACAAAAAGTGGCAACCTTTTCAGACTGTGCAGAAAATAAAGAATTGCAGGAGCTTATGCACTCTGCAGGCCAAGTCAGTAAGCATACTTTGCAGTGTGGCTTTGATGCCCTAGAAGCATTTTGCCGGGCAGCAGTCACTGGCTCTATACTGAGAAGACATGCTTGGCTGAAGGAGCAGACCTTGCCAGACCATGTCAAATCAAAGTTACTAGATGCTCCTTTGAATAAGGCGTGTTTGTTTGGCACCAAAGCAGAAGAGGTTCTTAAAAATATGGAAGAAAAAGCTAAATCTATGCAGACTGTTAATGAATTCTTACAAGTGCAACCCCCTAGATTCAGTAGGCATTGCCCTTCAAAACACTGGTCCTTTCCAGCCCCCCCCCCCCCGGTCATCCCACACCAGACCCAGGGGAAACAGACAACCCAGACTACATTCTCTGGGTATGCAGAGATCTAAGCAATGGAGTGCCCCCACCCCTAAAGCAGGGAGTGGTAAGCCACCTCCTTACAGAAAAAGCTCACAATTACTTCTTTACTCCACTTCCCAGCCCTGCCCAATTGCTTGTGCCCCTAGGAGGAAAACTTGCCCTTCATGCAAAAAACTGGATGTCCATCACTCAGGACTGGTGGGTCCTCACCATTGTGTATCCCAGGGGTTCAAATTTTATTTCCATTCACTGCCAACCCCAAGTGGGTTTACAGACCTTCCTCCAAATCAGTGGGCAGAGGCTCAAAGCCAAGTACTTTCTTACTCAATATCAGAGCTTTTCAGCCTGTTCCAGTAGAACAGAGGGGTGAAGGATTCTACTCCAGACTTTTCCTGGTACCCAGGAAAGAGGGCTCTTGGTGCCCAATCCTGGATCTTTCAATATCTAAACACCTTCCTAGTGGTACTAAAATTCAAAGTGTTTACCCTGCAACAGCATCTTCCAATGCTAGCCAAGGATGCCTGGTTAGTCACCCTAGACTTAAAAGAAGCCTACCTGCACATCCCCATAAGGGAGTCATGTAGGAAGTATCTATGTTTCAGGGTAGGATCTATGCACTATCCGTTCTCTGCACTTCCCTTTGGCTTATCTACTGCACCCAGGGTATTCACAAAAATGCCTGGCTCCAGCCATTGCGTACTGCAGACAGAGAAATATCCAATTTTACCCATACTTGGACTGCCTGATTCAGGAGGACAGTCAGGAATTGCTACTGCAGCACCTGACATTTGTAAAAAAAAACCTTCTCACTTCCTTGGGATACACCATCAATGAAAAGAAATCAAAACTGGTACCCAGTCAAAAGTTGTATTCCTGGGAGCAAGCTTGGACACAACTTCCCAGATGGCATTCCTCACTAGAGAGAAACAAGTCTACCTGTCAGACTACGTCAAACAAATGACCACCAGAACACAGCTATCCACAAGAAAATTACTGCAAGCCCTAGGGTTCATGGCCTCACATATACTGCTAATTCCATATGCAGGACTGCATATGAGGAAACTTCAATGGTACTTAAAAAGTCTTTGGTGCCAACATTCTCAGGACCTGGAAACAGTCATTACTATCATACCTTGTCTAAGGACAGAGTTCCTTTGGTGGGCAAAAGCATGCAACCACAACAAGGGACTGCCATTTACTCAACTCCATGCCACCCAGACCCTAACCACAGATGCATCAGACCATGCCTGGGGGGCACACATGAACGGCAAATGTATTCAGGCCCACTGGAGCCCAAGTCAAATTCATCTGCACATCAACCAAAAAGAGATGCTAGCTGTATAAAATGCCCTGACCGCTTTCAGATCTCTACTCTTCTCAGGACAACTGCTAATAAAGGCAGCACCACAGTTATGTGGTACATCAACAAGTAGGAGGAGCCCATTCCTACCCACTCTGCAGGCTAGCCATGGCCCTGTGGAACACTGCCTTGGACATTCAAGTCCATCTACAAGCTCAATTCCTGCCAGGCAAACAAAACTCACTGGCAGACAACCTCAGCAGAAATCTTCTTGACCCACATGAGTGCAAATGGAGCCCAGAACCTTCTGATTCAGAAATGGGGGTACCCCAGAGGTGGATCTCTTTGCCTCCCCTTACAACCACCAGCTCAGCAAATTCTGCACCAGGAATCCTCACAGCATGGCCTGGAAAGTGGATGGCCCTATCTTTTCAGTGGGAAAAGCTCTCAATCTATGCCTTTTCCCCCTCTGCCCCTTCTCTCAAGAGTATTACTCAAGATAAAACAAGACAGGCCAAGGACAGTACTGATTGCCGTGGACTGGCCATGCCAGCACTGGTACCCACTACTGCACAGCTTGACATCGGTGCCACCCTGACACCTACACCAGACCCCCCAACCCTTCTCTCTCAGCAGGAGGGACAGATTTTGCATCCACAACTGCATACCCTAAATCTTATAGCCTGGCTTATTCCTTGAATTCTCCCCCAGCAACCCTAAGCAAGCAGGTGCTGGACATCATTTTTGAAGCCAGAAGACCCAGTACAAGAAACTCCTATGCTGATAAGTGGAAGAGGTTCTGCTCATGGATTCAATCCAAAGGAGAGGACACTAGTCTGCCCTCTCTGCCTCTAATCCTGGATTACTTAGCAGATCTACTCTACAAAGGCCTGTCCTTCTCCTCCATTAAGGTACATGCCTCAGCCTTTTCTGCACATTACAACACTGAGCCACCTCTCTTCTTGCACCCCCTGATCAAACAGTTCCTGAGAGGGCAAACAACTTAAGGTCACCAAGGAGAGCACCCACACCTGCTTGGGACCTCAACTTTGTACTGGAAAAGCTCACACTTTCTCCCTTTGAACCTGCTGGTTCAGCAGAGTTAAAACTCCTCTCTTGGAAAACAGCCTTGCTTCTAGCCATCACTTCAGCTAGAAGAGAGTGTGAGCTACAAGCAGTGATGGATGTGGAACCCTTCATTATTTTCCATGTGGATAGGGTTTCCCTCAGGACTAACCCTTCCTTTATGCCTAAGCTGGTGTCCAGTGTGGCTCTCAACCAATCCATCCATTTGCCAACCTTCTTCGCCAATCGTCAAAATAAAGGGGAAAGGATCCTGCACTCCTTGGACATGCACAGACAGCTCAGATTCTACCTTGATAGGGCTAAGCCCTTCAGAAAATCTGACCTGTTATTAGTCAGTTTTGCAACAGGGGCAGAGGGCACGACCATTTCAAAACAAACCATTTCCAAATGGATAGCACACTGCATCCATTTCTGCTACAAGCACCAGGGAAAACTAACCCTTCAGGGGATCAGAACACATTCCACTAGGGCAGCATCTACCTCTACAGCATTTCTCAGGGGAGCCCCTACCAGGGACACCCTGGAAGCTGGTACCTGGAGTTCTGTACATGCCTTCACCAAGCATTACCACCTGCCTATCTTTTCCAAATCCAGGGCAGGTTTTGCTACAGCAGTCATGCAAGGCATACTAGCCAGCCCTTAACTCTTCTTGACTGCCTCCACCCTTCTTCAGCTTTGGGAATCCACCCAAGTGTGATGCCTGCAACAGTGAAACACAAAGAATATAGTACAGTTGTGTACACTTATATTAATGTAGATGTTCAAGTGTATTCACTGTTGCAGTCCTGGTTTCCCAGGCCCCTGGCTTTCTCTCTGTCTTTCTTCTCTGTATGCCTATTACTCACCTCTTCTGGGGTATTGGTATTGGTACTTACTTTTTACTGGTGATGTTTTCCCCACCACAGTTTAGCTCCCTATTTTGGGGGCTCCTGACATTTGGGGCAAGAAAAACCTGATGTAATGGCATCAGCTGCCTGTTTTTATACCCCTGTCTACCTGACGTCAGTCCTGGAGTGACAGCAACTGACGCAGAAATACTAAGTCTCTGGTATTCGGGCCACCTGCAGGCAGATAACCCAAGTGTGATGACTGCAACAGCGAATACACTTGAACATCTACATTTATGGTAAGTGTACACAACTGTACTTTCTCCAGTGAGCATCTTTCTTGCTTTTTCTTAATATCCTTCATTATTTTTCTATTAAAGGTCAGCTAGGAGAGCAAAGTGCAATTCTGGTAGGCAGCTTCCATACAAGGATCTCATTTTTGTTTAGGTGTTGAGCACAATTATAAAAATTGCAGTATTTGCTAGTCCTGTGTACCTAAAATATTATGGAAGTGACTTGCTTCCCTCATTACTTGACTTGGAGACCCAGCATCTTAAGCTCATTACCTAAGTTAAGATGGTGGATCCTTCCACCCTGACAATCCCACCTGTCAGAAAGAAGTTGTTTGAGAGGCTTAAGCCCAACATTATGCTGCCCATTTGGACTCAGACATACCTGCTGAGGTTTTGGAACCTGTTATGCCAATGCCTTTAGCAAGGTCTGGGTAGGGGGCATCTGAGAAGTCCAGTATGGAGTCTGATGAACATACATCCACAATAACTGATCATTCCAATGCTGGTAAAATAAAGGAGATACCTGGATCACTCATCAAAGTACATCAGGGTTTAGAGCCACTGCAGATTGTAAAAGCAGATGTTACATCAAGAAAAAAAAAGAAAAAAGCAGAAAACCAATAATGTTTCATCTCAGATGTCCAAGAAAAAGGAGTGGATAGATTTTTCCAAGGCCTGTTTAAGGCCATAATGGCACTCAAACCACTACCTTTCTTTTGGTTCCTCTGCTCCTGCTCCTATTAGCCGTCAAAACCAACATTTGGAATGATCTTCAGAGGATGATTCAGTTTTGGATGAACGCAGTCTGGCCTACTGTTCTCAGATCCACTGTCCTGGCCAAGTGAGCTCAGATGATGAAGACTCCCATTTCACCAGATTCCCTTATAGACTAAGCTTCATTTGAGTGAAATATTTCTGTCATGATCAAACATTGAATGAGAATCCAAACAGATTTCATATGTGCAAAAAATGTATTTTAACTTTTTAGAGGTAGGCATCCTTGCACCTGAGTTCTTCCTGTCCTGGAGGCCTTTCTGGATACCTTTGCATGTACGTCATTGCTTCTGACTCTCAGCCATCAAACTCTAAAAGGCCTAAAAGATTTTAAAAAGTGCTTGAAGTAGTTTCCATACAGGAAACCTTTCACCCAACCTTCTGTGTTTTCCATTGCTATGGATAAGCCTTCCAAACTCCTCCTTGTAACTCATGCCCTTCTCTCTGAAAAGGATAGCAAGGCAAGAGAGGTGTATTTCATTTTTACTCAAATTTATCTAACACTGTAATCTTAGAGCCCTGAACTAACAGACACAAATGACTATTTTTGGGAACTTTAATTACAACATTGGCTTCTATAGAAGAGCCCGACATTAAAGGACAATCCCAGCGTCTAAATTAAAAGAAAGTTGTCCTGATACCTCCTATTTGTCCACCACCCACATACCACTTTATCATCAACTCTACTCCTGGTTTTAATTTACTTTATGCTACCTAATTAACAATATTAATTTCCTGTCAAAGCTTTTAGACCGCAATCACCGGGAAACAATAAGGTTATTACAGTTTTGTATTTGTGGAGGTTAGGCAAGACTGTGTTTATTGTTTATGAACTCATCAAAAAGCTTATCTTAATTCTGCAGCTCTTTATTTCCTTTGTTTTGTATACGGTGACTGCAATCAGTATAGTCAAAAGTACAGTTTATTGAATCTGTACTAAATCCTAGCAGTCTATTGATGCATTCCCCTTGCTCCGTATTAAAGAAATCTTAGTATTAGTAAGTATAACTATCACAGGTTGCCATGTTGTACAGCCCCCCATTGTGGCACCAAGTTTTGGACTTCATTGTTTAAAATGTATCTATTAATGGTGTCACACATTTTTTACAGCAGGTCAGAAAACTGTTACACTTGGTTAGTATTCAGAGATCAAAAAACAAAACAGAAAAAAAAGACTACTAATATTTTTCAAAACTTGCATCATTCTGATGTTTCCTACAGAGCAAGTAGCATTCACGCATAACATCATAGCACTTAACATTCAGAAATCCTCACAAAATAAAATATGAAATAAACAAAAAGCTCTGTTAACCAACATTTTAGCTTTGCATTGCTCATATGCTTTCCTGCAAGGTAGTAGCAAGTAAGGCCATAAAATTCCTGAAAAGCTGCTTTTCTCTGAGGATAAAAAGAGGTGAAACTAATGAATAACTTAGTGAGAGGAGGTGTGAATACAACTGCAGTTTGAGATGGAATTTTACTAAGACCATTGAAACCTCCTGTAAGCATCCCTTCCCAACCACTACAGTCAAAGCTGGGACATGCTTAGAAAGTCTGACTGAAAATATAAACAAAGACCAGAATCCAAACAAAAAATCTCTCGGACTATCTCTTTAAGCCATATGCATGGTGATTCAAACTTCACAGATGGCTAGAAATAGCATCGAATGCAGCTATGATACAGTAGAGGCTTCCATCAGAGTAGCTGCTACTGGTTCTGTTCTCAGAAGGTATGCATGGCTTCACGCTCACTCCCAATATAAGGACATCAAAGCCAAGCTACTAGATTCCCCTTTGAAAAATGTATTTTTTATTTTATCTGGATGCAGCCAACTTCTTTAAAACCAAGTACATGAGAAACTTTTGACTGTCTACACCCCATCTCAACCTCTCCAAACCTCTAATCAACAATTGCTTGACATTTACCACCCAAATAAGTCAGTAGGTAAGTTACTCTACAAACACTCGGTGGCCATTGCTTGGAACAAACTACCCCTTGACTTTCGCTCATTCCCTCAAACCCCACTATTTAAAAAGAAACTTAAGACACATCTACTCAATACCAAAATCTGCCCTTGCTATGACCCTACATAGTTCTGTCCTCCCCCCACACTGGAATCACTCAGTCTATCCTGGACATACCTTGAACTCTATCCCCACTACCACAGTCACATAGTATCTGGAAAAAAAAAAAAAAAAAAAAAACTTGTGCTGGCATCAAACTATGGTTGTTTTCGATTTGTTACTACTGTAAGACTAGTTTTATTTCTGTTGTTTCCTGTGCTGGTATACTACTGTAATGTTTTTTATTATTGTACTATCTGGAGCTTTTCTCCTCTGGTCTCCACTGAAAATGGGACAAAATCCCAGTTGGACTAACCCGGTTAACAAATGTCAATAAATAAATAAAATAAAATAATTGCAGACAAATTTTTCTTTGTTTCCCGTACATCAAAGATACTACCCTGCAAACCCACATCCTCTCGCAGGGAGTCTGTAGCCTCTCATAAGGCCAAGGAAATGCCTAGGAAAAGATTCAAGACAAACCAGAGAGGGGCTCAAAATCTAGGTCTCCCTACCCAAATAAGTCAGTCTGACATCTCCTACCCCCTTTAATCAATTATTCTATCATCCAAAAGATGCTGATCATAACCACAAAAAAAATGGGTCCCCTCCATTACTGAATGTAGTTATAAAATGGTTTGGAAAGAAGTTCCAGCATTCAAGGGCATCCCTCCTCTTCCTTCCTTCCAATCAAATACTGTTTTCATCCCATCATTCAAATCTAGCTCAACCAAAGCACAATAGAACCTGTGCCACACCAGTATGTGGACAAAAATGGTTTTCAAGACTTTGTTGTTTCAAGAAAGGAATGAGAATGGTGACCTCCGCTGCATTTGTGCATTCTCAACACTTTCCTCAATGTGCCCTCATTTAAGATGCTGTCTGTGCACACATTTCTGCCTTTCATGCTTTACTTTTCTGGTTTCCCTGGATCTAAAAGATTCCTGCTTTCATATCCCGATTCATCCTACCTTCAGGAACTTTCTTGAGCTTTTCAACCTGTTTGTCACACCTTCAGTTCTCTACTTTGCCTTATGGACTTTCTACAGTCCCCAAGCTTTCACAAAGTATCTGCCACCAGTCATAGCCTTCTACAGGACTCTGGGAATTCAAATGGTCCCATACTTTGATAACTTGTTAATACAGACCATTTTACTTCATCTCAGTTTCACCTTGTCCCAATTCCAGAGTCTGGGGTTCATGATCAGTCTCAAAAATCCACTCAAGACCTGGATTTCTGAGGCTGCAGACTAGATGAAAGCTCTTTCAAGGAGTGCCCCTTCTCTTCATAGTTGCTGTCCCCCCTTTATTCGGG
>NC_056741.1:1924865825-1924913325 GCF_019279795.1 Protopterus annectens
ATAAAATTAAAACTTTTCATATTTTGGTTTAAATTCACCTCTCCTCCATTCCTGCATTCAGTGCTGAGCAACATGAGGTTGCAACTATATTTTTGTATTTTCCACATTTCTTGCCTTCTCATCCGATCCTTCACCTTATATTCTTTTGTTTTTTGACACATTCAGTTGCTGCCTGATTTTTATCTTCATTCGTTTGATTTCCATTCCCGCTTGAACCGGATATGCTTCTGCTAAACTAGGGAGGAAAGTCATCTTAGACATGTTCTCCTCATGTTTCAAAGCTTTCACTATGTTTGGGTCTTGTGAGGTCAGCAGATATGTATGCAGTCCCACAAATGCAGATCTGTACATGTAATCAGTTTCGAGGTGGTTTGTACCTCCTTCAGAATGGGAAATGTATAGACTTGGTATGCACTGATTTTTCTAAAATCATTTGATGGGCATGAAGCAACCTCCTTGCTTTCCTGTCCAACTTATCCAACACCTTTTGGGGCCAGTCAGTCACTCCAAAACTGAAAATTAGGACTGGAAGAGCAAATTGGTTTATAGCTTGAACTTTGTTCCTAAATGTCAACACTGTTCTCAGTATTAATTTGTCTTTTAAAATATTCATTAGCAAGTTTTATTCCCATTTGTTCATTTTATTGTTGATCATTCAAGTCCCAAATATTTATACACTCCCTATTGCTCAAGTTTTTTATATCACATACTTAGGATCATAGGAGGTTATTAGGCTAATGGCACTGGGGCTCTTACAAGCCTATCCAAGAGTATATACCCCAAAAGAAACCTCAGTCAGCACCTGTCAATGAGGGGCACAGGTGGAACCCCTTGGGACAAATTTGTGTTTTTCCATCTACTCATCAAGGTTGCATTTATAGGGGGTCAGCAAGGTACTCTGACGTGTATGGGAAGTCCATTCCAGAGACTGGGCAGCCTCTGGGAGACAAACCTCTCTCTCTCTAGCAGTTTTTGTTGATGTCACGTATTAGATTCAGGCCTTTCGAGTGGGTAATACGCAAGGACTTAGAATTATGTATATGGAGCATCTCTAGTAAGGCAGGGTCTGAAATTGCCTTGTAGGCAATACACAGATCACCTCTGAGCAGTTTGTATGATATTGAGTAGAGTGACAGTGATTTGAGCCTGTCCCCATAGGACAGGTTTTGGAGGCCATGGATTCTCTTTGTGAGATATTTCTTTGGCCTTTCCAGTTGATGCAGATGTTTGGAGAGGTACATACCAAACGGGGCATTATACTCAATTATTGGTCTAATGAGGGAGGATTATAGAAAGGTAATAACCGCCTCTTTTCTGAATCCACTCCCAGGTCTCTCACCACAGGTTGTGTGCTTAGGGTGTTGCCATTGATGAGGTAATCAGTAGGGGCCGTGTTTTTGCCCAATGGTATGAAACTTTTTTTGTGTTTAGCTTGAGGCCATGACTTTGGCACCAGTCATTAGTTGCTGTGAGACCCTCTTGTGGTATGTTATCATTTGGGGAGTCAGTGACAGCACCCTACTTAGTCATCTGCAAACTTGGTCAGCCACAGGCCTTTTGTCTTTGCCTGGACCTCAGAAGTAGATGCCAAACAGTAGGGGTCCCAGGACAGATCCCAGGGGAACACCACTAGTGACAGGTCTGCTATCAGAGGTGAAGGCACCTATTTTGACCTTGACGGTCCTGTCAGTGAGTGGGTTGGCCACCCACCTGATGAGATAGGGATTAGCCAAGTTGCGTTAGCTTCTCTATAATGCCTGAGTGGGTGGTTGTGCCAAAGGCCTTGGCCAAGCCTAGGTAAGCTGTATGTACTGATTTTCCCTCATCCTGGGCCTTGGTAACCATCTCAAAGAAGTCAAGCAGGTTCAACAGGCAAGATATGCACTTGACGAATCTGAACTGGGTGGGGTCAAGTGCTTGGAGATTGCTTATGTCCTTGTTTATGAGATCCATAATAATATGCTCCATAGCTTTATAGATCAGACTTGTCAAGCTAATGGAGCAATAGTTTCCAGAGTCAGTAGTGGCACCACCTTTGTTCAAGAGGATGACATTGGCAGTTCTCCACTCTGCTGTTATAAATCCTGTACTTAGGCTGTGGTTGAATAGGGTGCTCAATGGCAAAGCCAGTTCCTGATGGAGATTGTGCAGAATACAGCCTGGGATGCTGTCAGGTCCCATGGAAGCTGTGTTTTGTCTTGAATAAGGCCTTTAACACTTGATCTACGGAGGTGTGAGGTGCAGGACAAGTACTGGGGATGTCAAAGGGGCCTTTGGAGGGGAGGGGCGGTGAAGTTTACACTGAACCTATCTGCTAACAGTTTGGCCAAGTCAACAGGATCAGTGTAAGTGATACTGTTAAGTACTAATTTGGAACAAACCTGGGCCTTGCTGTGGAGGCTTCTGATGTAACTGAAAAAGGCTTTGTGGTTTTCCTTTGTTTCAGAGGCTAGTTTTGATTCATAATTTACTTTGGAGGTTTTCACGAGTGATCTAATTTGCTTTTTGAGGCTGAGGGAGTTTTTCCAATTTGGAATTTGTTCCTTTTTACCCTTGGACAACAGTTTATTCCTTTTCTTGTAAAGCCTGTTGATAGAGTATGTCCACCAAACATGTTTGTTTTTCCTTGAGGAGCAGGTTTTAGTTCTGTTGGTTATGGCTTAGTCCTTGCAGTTCTACAGGTGCTGGTATACTGCATTGACGTACTGTTCAGCATAGTTGTCTGGTTTTAGCTTGATTACTTCAGTGTGTGTGTGTGTGTGTGTGTGGGGGGGGGATTGATAGGGATAGAAACTTCGAATGAAACCATCCGATCTAATCTCAACAGAGAGGAACATACTATGGGAGTAGTGCAGCGGTTGCCCATGTTGGTGAGTCCAGAATGTTATCTCCTCTTGTGAAGGATGAGATGAGCTAGTCTAGTGCATTAGAACTGATTAAGTCAATTATTCGTCGAGTGAGTGCATTAGTGCAGGAATAGTTCACCCAGTCTATGGTGGGGTAGTTGAAGTCACCAAGGATCAGGGTGCTGAGGGGTACATTGATGGAGTTGAGTAGATCCAGGTAAGAGGCATGGGTGTCCTGAGTCATGGAGGGGGGGTCTATAGCTGGCTATAACTTGGATAGGTGTCTTGCCAACCATCAGTTACACCTGGAGTAGTTCCAGTGTGTCATGCTGCCAAACCAGTCTGGAATGTGCCTGTCCTTAATGGACATAGAGACTCCACCACCTTTAGTCTTCCCAGTTTCATTTTGGGGTTGGAATGTGTCGAAAGAGGTATAGCCTGGTAAGGCAGAGGTGCTCGCAGCCCTGAAACAAGTTTCTGTGAGTGCACAGACATCAACATTTTTCATTGCAAGGAGAGCCTGCAGTGAGTGTATTTTCAGGTTAAGGCTCCTAGTGTTAAGTAGCATGACCTTCAATTTGCTTTTTGACAGATCTTTTATGTTAGAAGATTTGTCTTTGGGACATTGGCTAAAAAAGGCACAATGGGGAAGGTGAGGGCTTTGGCCAGTATCCGGAATCCCAGTGGTGACAGGTGACAGGTGGAGGCCATCTCTGGCAAATCATCGAGGCCTGTCAACCATGTCATCCCAGGCAGACAGATACTGGATCCCCTTGGAATGACACCAGAAGCTAAGCCAGTTGTTGAAGTCAGTTATTTTTTGTTGGTATTGTGGTATCATTCTTGGTGAAGGTAGGATGCTGCTTAGGGCTAGGGTCATACCTGTGTGGGACATGTAGTCTGAGCTTGATCATTTCTCTCTTCATATAATCCAGGGAGGTACATCTTAAGTCATTCACATCAACATGGACAATGACAGAGTCATACTTGTACTTGTTGTGGAGAGACTTAAGTGCGTGCGTGATGTGGTGGGGTCAGGCACCAGACAGACAACTGACAGTGACCTTCTCCTTGTCGAGCCTGGTGAGGGGGACATCTGTGTGTCTCACAACTGAGTCACCAGTGACTGGAATGTTTGGTTTATTGTTATTCCTTGTGGGCTGCAATGGTTTATTGTTCTGCTTTTTGAGCTATGTTTGTGAGACACTGGTGTGTTGTCTGCTGTGTGTGATGCGTTTGGTGGTGTCTGTGGAATGTTTGTTTGTTTTGGAGGTCTCTGCTGTTTAGGTAAGTGTTTACTGACGACATCACATCTGCATAGGTGGATGTGTGTTGTGCTTGGCCGTGTGATGTGAGTGGTGTGGTGTTTCTGCTGGCAATCTCCTCTTTGTCAGGAGTACTGACTGTGGTGAGAAGGAACATGGATTCTATGTTCCTGATGTAGATACATTTCTCGAAAGTAGAAGAATTATGTGCTAGGAGAAGAGAGCGATCAGTAAACATAGGGCTTGCTACACTGTCTCAGTATGCCCACGTCGACCAGGCTGGCAGGAGAAACTGATGAGAATTGTCCAGACATAGTGTTCCAAATACTTGGGCAGACTTATGAAGAGAGGGTTTGTCCACAAGAGTGTAGACCACAAAAATCTTCTTAAATGTAAAGTAACTGGCCTGAAGTATAATTGCTAAAACCAAAACTAAGATTCTTAGAATGATAGATTAATCAGGCTACTAACAAGCAGTAATAAATGCAGCAGAATAAAAGTACTTGAACACTTAAAAGCATGCAGCAAAAATAAGGTGGTAAAGTAGGAAGAACAGAGTTACAGTAAAAGCAGCTGAATAAAGTCCAAAAATGTTTTTTTTTTTTTTTTTTTTTTGAAGAGAGTGAGGAAAAAGAAGATAGTTCAAGATTAAGAAGCTAAGGGGGCTGGCCTTCTCAAATGCTCTCTCTCTACTCAGACTGAGCTGATGAGATGGGACAGGGTGGAGTGTCCAAAATCAGTGAAACAACACTGTACTTAGCTGAATTAGCAACCAAGATGGGAATGGGGCGAGTGAACAAAATCAAATTTACAGCAGTGGCAGGCTATTCAAAAGCAACTAAGTTTAATATTACAACAGCACTTGGGAGGGAGGGTGAGAACAAACAATGCGGACACACAGAGGCCAGCAATAAACAATGAAACAAATACATAAATGCAGTACAGTGCAACACAAGTGCAAAATAGTATACATAGCTCTGTTAGGTATTTCAGATGGCTATAGAATCCAAGACATCCAGGTGAATGGCTCTGCTATATCAGTTCTGCACAATTTCACAGAAGTGTAAGACTTTTGTACTAGAAGTACAGCCTTGACCCAAACTGATGATTTCTTGGCGCTGCAGCTCTTATGGCTTGGAATCCGGCCAGAAAAGCAAACCTGTCCTGCTTTAAAGGTTGCTTTTGCACATGTATCAAGACCAAATGTCATTCTTATACCATCTGAAAAAGTTTTGACCACTTGTAGTTGTACTTTCAGTTCCTCATCTGAAGAACAATACAATTTTAAATCTTCTACAAAAAAAAAGTCTTTGCACTTTGTTGTTTTCTGGTAGCCAAATTGTAGCCATGACCTAATCTGTTAAGTAGACAGCTTAATGGGATGGGGCAAGAGAAAAGAGCAGCGGTGATAGTCACCCTGGAATACCCCCCTTGAATTTTTATCTCTGGAGTAATAATTTGTCTTTTATCAGTGCTTACCTGCAAAGTGTGTTTCCCACTGTTTCATGGCCACTGTAATGTAACTGATCACTGTAGGGTGTAACTTGTACAGTTTTAAGCACACTTTTGTCCATAAATGTGGTATATTGTCAGATTTTTTTGTAGTCTATCCACGCCATCCGTGGTGGTGCAGAGGTAGCATTGTTGCCTCACAGCAAGAGGTTCTCCCGTTCGATTCTCGGCTGGAGTGTGATGAATGCCTTCTGTGTGGAGTCTGCATGTCCTCCCTGCGGTTGGGTGGGCATTCAAAAGACATGTGTAAATGGGCATGCCTTCGTTGAAGGTTGAATGTTGAGCTGGCACCTCGGAGTTTGTGAAAGTCTACTGCCAGTCATTAGCGGACTGGAGTTCCGCTGTGGCGACCCCTAACCGGGAAAAGCCGAAAGACAAACAAACATCCATGCCATACTTAAATTCCCCCCCCCCCCTTTTTTTTTTTTTTACAGTTCTCTGTTATGTCTTTGTTCAACAACAAATGATCCTTTGCTCCTTATGACTTTCTTTTATTACCCTTTTGTTCTAGGGCCATGATTGAGTTTTCTTTTAAATGACTATAAATTCTGTTGACATCAGTTCCAGTGTTTAGTTTACATATCAGAAGGCAAGTTATAGGTTTATACTTTTTAGGATAGCTTGCAGGATTGCTCTCAAGTAAGAGTATTGTTTTTCCTGTTAACCAGGCTGTTGTGTGTTCGTGGTGTGCATATAAATACTTCTTACGCATGCCTAAACCTTCATGTAAAAATATTAATACTTTTAGTCAGAAGTTAGGTACTGTATCTGGGCCTGGAGTTTTCCAATTAGGAGCTTTTCTTAGCTTTGTTTCAATCATTCTGGCCGTTACTTCATCCCATTTAATATCCTGTTTGTTTTAACTACTTATTCTTTCTTTTACTTCTATCCATTGAGCATCTTTGTCCTATAGGGTCGTAATAAATATTTTTCCAAAATGCATCTGTCTCCTTTCGGTGGTAGTTCAGTTCCTTTTACCTTGTTTCCCAATTCTTTGTAAAACCTTTTTGGGTCATCAATAAATTGCATATTTTGTACTTTTCCTTTATGTTTATCTATATATTTATCTGCATTTTTCTAAGTTTTTCTGCCTGTACTGATCTTTTTAGTTTATTATTTGCGATAGTACATGATAGATCCTGATCTGTTGAGTATTTTGAGTATTTTTGTTGATTTATTTCCTCTTCTATACTGTAACAGTGGCACTTCTGGTCTTAATTGCTTTATAGTTTTCTCTATTTGATACTTCCATGATGGCATTTGATTTCTCCACTTCCTTTCCCTCACTACCCTGTGTTTTTATGGTAAGACTGTTAATTTAGCTGCACAGTAATATATTCTATTTACTTCTGTTATATAGCATGAATCTCTCTGGATAGTCCTAATGACTGTGTTCATTTGTTTTATCAGACTTTTTGGGTTTTACTGACTTTCTATAGTCTATTTCATTGATCTTAATATGTCTGTCCATCTCTTAAGTCAAGCAACTCTTCTCTTAAATGTGATCTCCAGCTTTTTTTGCACCACGGACTGGTTTCATGCAAGACCATTTTCCAAGGACCGGCCATCATGCGCACATAATAAGCAAGCAGTAGTGCAAGACAGGGTGTGTTAATGTGTAATTAACACCTGCCCAGGGATGTTATATGAGGCCTGACACCACAGGTGCAGGGCCTCTACACCCCTGGAAAGACATTAATTACACATTAACACAAACACATAGAGGTTATATTACATCTCTATAGTCCTCTCTCATTAGACCTATAGTTGAGTATAATGCCCCATTTGGTATGTATTTCTCCAAACTTCTGCATCAACTGGAAAGGCCACAGAAATAACTCGCCAAGAGAATCCATGGCCTCCGACACCTGTCCTATGCAGATGGGCTGAAATCACTTTCACTCCACTCAGTATCGTACAGATTGCTCAGAAGTGATCTGTGTCTCGCCTACAAGGCAATCTCGGACCCTGGCCTTCTAGAGATGCTCCATAACCGCAAGTCTAACTATTCACACATTACCTGCTCGAAAAGCCTGAATCTGTTGTGTGACACCAACAAAACCTGCTGAAGAAACAAATTTGTCTCCCAGAGGCTGCCCCGTCTCTGGAATAGACTTCCCATACATGTTAAACAGAGTACCTCGCTAACCCTCATCAAGCGCAGCCTTGATGAATGGATGGGAAACCACAAATTTCTCCCAGGGAATTCCACCTATGTCTGTCAGACAGGGATGACAGGTGCTGATTGAGGGTTATTTTGGGAGACTAAACTCCTGGCTAGGCCTGTAAGGACTCCAGGCCTGTTAGCCTAGTAACCTCCTATGATCCTATTATTGCACTTACAAAGTGGGATCTCTGTAAAATTGTTGTGTTATATGTTATTGCACTTAGAAAGTGAGCTCTCAGTAAAATTGTTGTATTTATTTTTTTACATACTATATTCTTTTTTTATATATTTTTGATGTAAAATAGTTCCTCCCCTAATGTTTCAAACTTGCTGTAATATATGTTAATGGTGTTGGAAGAAGCATTTTACATCCAAAATATAACACTTAAAACTTAAAAAAAAAAAATCCAGACATTTACTTTATTTTTTGGTACCTTACTCCTAAAATGTTTGGTTTGTTGCCAGTCATTGGAAATTGAAGTTACTAAATAATGGCATACATTTGAGTTTGACTATTTTCTTCAGAAAATTCATACTAACATAAAACCTTTTATTTAAGCAAGTTAACTTTGGCAGTCATTATCTGTTCCTGTTTTTGAGCCTTTGTTCCCTCTTTATTTTAGGGTTTATACAGATTTCTTCAGCTGAAAGGACCAGAAATATGCAAACCTCTTCAATGTCACTCTCATGAGCTTACCCATTTCAGAAAATGTATGCTAACACAAATCGTAATAATCAAGTAAAATATGTTCCTATTTTGAGCCTTTGTCCCCCATTTATTTTAAGTTTATCCAGGTATTTTGAGCAGAGTCAACAAAGCATACCTTTCAACTGTCCAGATTTTTGGCCCCATCCTCCTAAAATCTGTAGTCTTCTGGCAAATGACTGGGGATTGAAGTCATGAAATAATGACAAGCATTTGAGTTTGACTTCATATCATTCAGATAATGCATGCTAATGGAAACCCTGTTCTAGCAACTTTATAAGTATATAAGAGCAGCATTTAACATCTGTCCTTATTTTTGGTCTTTTGTCCCCCCCCCCCCATTATTTATGGCTCTGTCCAGATTTCTTATGCGGAGAGGTTGAACACGAGAGGTATAGTCGAGAGGTATGCAAACCTCTTAACTGATGCTACTGGTGCCAGGGATCGCTCTCACTCTTCACTCTCTGTCACACACAAAAACACACATACACACACACACACACACACACACACACACACACACACACACACACACACACACACACACAATCTCATCTGGTTTGTCCATGTATTCACTCACACACAAAAACACACACACACTTTTTTTGGTTTCATTTATTTTTATTTTACACTCGCTAAAGAGCAAAAAGTGCTGCTTAGCGAGTGTAAAATAATGGCTCTATCAGTCTCACTGTTCATTCTCTCTGATACACAAATGCACACACTCCTGCTTTCACTCACACACACACATTCTGCTTTCATTCACTCACACACACAGACAGAAACATAAACACACTCATACACATACATGCACGCATACACTTTTTTTGAACAGCTGGGTGTCCAACATAAATTTTTTTTTTATTCTTTCTGTGTGGCCTGGTGGTTATGGACCGCTGTCTTAGATCATTTTCTTCTAAACTGAGGGCACATTCTTTGTTCTCCATTTCCTGCATTCTATAGAAAGTTCCAGAGCATCTTTCTGTGCTACATTCTCTTCAGTTTCATCCTGTGTTCTTTGTTGCTCTTTCATATTGGAACTAATGGGGGGTTTATCACTGTACAACATTGACTGTCACAGTTTCCTGTTCCTTCCCTTGCTGTGCAGCTCCACCTAAATGTTTGTACTGGTTTCCTATGGAAGGCTCCAAAGTCTCTTCATATGGCAACTGATCAAATGTTTCCCACTCCACTGGTTTCTCCTTAATTTGGGGATCCATTGCTCTATCCTGTTGTGATGTTACCCGAGTTACATTTTCTGCACTAAATCCTTCACTGCGCAGGTAATCCCTAGCCTCACTTTATATTTCTTTAACTTCTCCATTAATAATCTTACCTACTTTTCCCTCTTTGTTTTCTTATTTTTTTGTATTGTAACATTTTCCATGTCTAGATACCATTGCCTGTATTTCTCTCCAATTATATTTGGTGTTGCACTTTTTGTATTAATTAGTTTTGCTTTCTCTTTTGCATAGATATTGCACCATATTAAATCTTTCTTTCCCATGTCCATATTTGTTCTACAAATGTCTCCTGCTCCTCTTGTTTTCCCTTAGTTTGGGGACTCCTTGTTTCATCATGCTGTGATACAGTCTGTGTTAGACTTTCTACACTAAATCCTTCACTTCACAAGTATTCCATAACTTCAACTTCTATTTCTTTAACTTCTAATTTACTGATCTTATGTTCTACATTACCTCTTTTCTTATTTTTTTTATTGTGAAATTCTCCATATCTGGATGCCTATGCCTGTATTTCTCTTCAAATATCATTGGGACTGCCTTTTTTGTGTTGATTAATTTGGCTTTCTCCTTTGCATAAATATTGCACCATATCAGAGCTCTGTCTTTCCCATGTCCATATTTCTTTTTTATACCTTTCAAAAGTCTCTAGATTTTGGTTTTATATTTTCGCACTTCCTCAGTCACTTCTTTTTACAAACAGCCCAAGGTTTCTTGGTCTGTATGTTTTTCACAGGTCTGTTGTATTGAACACAAATGTTTATTTGAAGCTTGTGACAGTTTTTCTTGTGGAAGTATTTTTCTTTCCTCTAATTTCACTCTCAATCTTTTTGTACATCTTCTGTCTGGAAATTCAGGGCTTCTTAGATAATAGTAACAATGCATAATTTCTTTCTTATCCTCAGTAGTCCACTTTATCTTATGCATATCAGTTTTTGTGATATTTTTGTGGACTAATACTTCCTTCTACAACAGGGAGGCCATGCTCCCCCTAGGCCTGGCCTCTAGCCCCATTGTAGGAATGTCTCTTGTGTCTTCAGGATTCTGCATTTTTCCCAGTCCTGGCACTAGTGCAGTAGACTCCATATGAGGAAGATCTAGTGGTACTTGAAATCCATCTGTGAATAGGCTCCTTAAGAGTCCAGGGCCAATGACCATTAAATCTAAGGTCAGAGCACATCAACCTGAAGGAGATGCAGACACTATTTCAGGCTGTACAAATCTTCTGTCACGTCTGGGCTCTGGGTCCCTTCAGAATTTTTACAAACACTGCAGTCGTGGTAACCAAGATCTGGTTCCCTCTTGTTTATCAGCCACACAGACGAGCCCTTATGGCTTGGAATTAGGTCAGAAAAGCAAACCTTTCTCTCCAAGCTGTTTATTCCCCTCACAGGACAATGTCCCAGCAATTTTTCTAAGCAGGCTGAGAAGACTCTCATGAATGGATGTTTAACAGGGAGGTCCTCCTAAACAAGTCCACAACTGGCGTATCCAGCAGATACTTATTTGTCTCCAACCAGAACAAACTAGTTCACTTTTGCTCCAGGAATCCTTGTCCTTTAGCAAGGAAAATGGATGCCATGACTTTCCATTTGAATGGGAGGCTCTTTTACACCTTCTGTTTGTTTTGACTTTGTCCCAAGGTTCTTACTGGTGACTCCCTTTTTGCCAAGAAACCATTGGTTTGCCCTTTTCTACTAGCAAGCCAGGGATCGTCACCAAAATTTACCTCACAGAGTCAACTTGCTCATAGAAAACAAGGGTTCAGTTCTTCACCCCAACCTGTCATCTGTAAACCTGACACTGTGGATAGAATTATGATCCCTTTCAAACACCAGTTTTCTGTGGATGTTCTAGAGGATCTTCAGCAGGCAATAAATCTACTACCAGGAAATATTTAAATGGAAAAGATTATTAATGTAGTGTCAGTCTCATGATTAGGATCCTGTACAGGTTGTGTGCACTATTAAAAGCTGATCTGGCCTAATCTTCAGTCAAGGCACACCTCTTCGCCACCTTTGCTTGCTGACCTATAGACCCACCTCTTTCGATGCTAAAGGTAAAACCTTTCCAAAAAGGTATATCCATGTAAAACCACTGGGGAAAACTATTCTGCCTTCTTGGGACCTAAACTTTGCTTTTGAAAAGCTCACTCTCCCCTCTTGAACCAGCAGTTACTGCCTGTCTCAAATTTTGTTCCCGGAAATCCATACTTCTAGTAGACCTTACCTCAGCTAGGTGAGTCTCTGAGCTCCAAGCCTTAATGACAACCCCCTGGCTTCCAGAGTGTTTTTGATTGTAAACCCCTCATTTATGCCTAAAATGGTCAGTGAGCTGTCCCTCAGGCCATCAGCCTCCCTACTTTCTTTTCTAATTTATGGAATAAGAGAGAGAGAATCCTACTCTCCCTGGATTTTTCACAGGCAACTCAGATTTTACTTGGGCAAGTTAATCAGTCCGCAAGACTGATAAGTTTTGTTTCCTTCCAAGTAACCAAGCCAGTCTCTAAAACTATTGTTAACTGTATTTTTAAATGAGTCTCCTCCTGTTATATACCTTCCATGGCAAATCTTTACCTTTGGTTGTGAAAGCACATTCTACAGGAGCAATGGTCTCATCTGGAGCCTTTTGCAAGAAGGTAGACTTGACAGCTATCCTAGAAGCAGCTACTTGGTATTCTGTACATACCTTTAACAAACATTAAAGAGTGGATGATTTTTCTAAATCCAAAACTCCTTCTGCCAGAGCAGCCCTCTCTGAACTGGTTGACAGCTGTCTTATATCTTATCCAACTACCCTCAACACTAATCTTTGGGAATCACCCAACAGTTTGGAGTACTGCAATAGCGATCTCAAAAAAGACACAATACAGTTATGTAAGAACTTAGCATAACAGTAGATGTCATACAGATCTCTGTTGCAGCATTCCTTCCCACCTTGCCATCCCCTTATCTATCTTTTTTTCCTGTTCTCATAGATGTTTTTTTTTTTTTTTTTGCTCTAGACCCTCCTAATTGAGCAATGTTTTCGAGTGTCCTCTGGTGCCTCCAGGCTTCCTGGTTTGGAGATAGTCTGAGGCTTTATGCTCATGCATTAGCTTATGTACCTTTACACCTATAGGCTTACGTAATGCATCAGATGTATTGCTCTATGGAAGACTTAGGTTTGGTACCCCAGCTGGACATCCAGGTTATTAGACAAGGTAACAGTTTCAAGTACTGCAACAGTGATCAGTTAGACATTTACTGTTATGGAACATTCTTACTCACTGTAATGTTTCTGACATTCTCAGGTATTACACATTTTCCTGCTGTCCCATTCTGAAGCAATTATCAGTCTGTTGGAATAGTGTTTCAGTTTCAGAAAGAATAATCTGAGATGTTAAGTTCCATCTTCATGAACTAGTAGGCTAAGACCAAAACGATTTTCCATCTTCTAGCCATAATCCTTTTCAAAGAAGGACCCACTCAGTATTTCTCTTGGCAGACGCTGAGAAGATTGCTTCACTTAAGACAGTCCCAGGCAATTGTATAGTAGTTAATACAAGGTGAAAAAACATCTTTTTGGCATTTCTGGGCTCTCTTATTAGTCATTTAATTTTCTAAGTTCTGTAATGTTTAAGGTGTGTGTGTGTGTGTGTGTGTGTGTGTGTGTGTGTGTGTGTGTGTGTGTGTGTGTGTGTGTGTGTGTGTCGCCATTGCCCTCTTCTTTCAGATAGGTTTCACTTCACCTTATCACCTGTCACTTGTTTGTTCAGTTCTGTTTATAGTGTTCTCCATTTAATGACTACTTCAATTGATTCTGATTTAAAAAAATGAATTTTAATTTCCATTGTTGGCAGTACTACTACTTAACTTCTGTTTATTTTTTGTCGTGTGCACTTTGCATTTTTTATTGTAATAGTTACTTTTGTTGAATTGTCATATAGATTGAAAAAGCTTAAAAATGTGTGTTGGGGGACCTTAATATGCTGTGCTTAGCATTTCAGGAAAGACTGATATTTACAAGACCTTTAAGCCTACTACTATAAATGTTGGATCATAACAAGCTTTGGAGAACATAAAATACTTTAAACACAGCTGATGGTGTGACTCTGTGTGGCGTTGAGGTTGACTGTTTTAAATTCTCAGAACATAGTCCATGTCTGAGTCTAAATTACAAAGATTTTTAAGAGATGGTATGGGTCAGATGATGTGGAATCAGACTAAGAGATTCCTGTCCATTTCCTTTTCCAAAAAACGCCAGATCTGATTTGGGAAAATAGACTTTCTCCATTAGGGGTCTCTAAGCTTGTAGTTGTGCCTTACAACTCTTCTGCTAAACTTTTGACAGTATTTCATCTTTGTGTAATGTGGATATTTTAACAGATGTTTGTGCCTTTCAGATTCTTCAACACCAGTCAAGTCACAATGCCTTATTTCCATTGAATTAAACTAAGAAGTTGGTGCATCCTTTTTAAGATGTCCATTTGATGTCTTGTGGCCCTCTCTGTGCTCAGGTGGTTGGGAGACCTTTCTTCCTTGCCTATCTTTCTAGCACCTACTACACAGTTCTCCTCACTGATCATCCTAGTTCCAGTCTTTGTGAAGCTTATGTTGGATATGCAGATGTGGATGGTCTGTAATATAGGGTCTATATTATATTCTCGAATCTGACATTGTCGACGCGAGAATATCGAACGCTCCGAATCTCGAGCGTGTAAACGGAAATCACCGTAAGGGGAGATTTCCATTTACTACAATGCAGTGCGGTCTCAGAGTTGGTATATTTAAGTAGAGGGAGGGGGTGGGGGCGCAGGTGGGCTTGCCCCCCTGCTTAAACCCATTGGGGTACTTTTTCTTTTTTTGTCTTTTTATAAGGTCGATGTTTGAAGACATCGATCATATGATGCTGACCATATGTTCAATGTTTTCAAACATCAATCTTATAATTTAGACCCATAATATAGCCCGTTGGCATTGACTGTGGTCTCAATGTTGAGATTGCAGGCTTTGACACTGGTGACATTGATCTTAACACTATCAACATTAACATGATTGGCAGTGATGTCACCATCACAGGGAGCCTTCAGCCTTGGACTATCAACAGTGCCATTCGCCACAGTCTTGTTGGATTCACCCTTGCTGTCACCAAGGTAGGCCTCTCAGTTTTAGGGTCGGTTGAGGTCTTGGTCTTTGACTGTCTTGGGTCAAGCCCTCGTGGTTGGTCTTGGGACCAGATTTTTTTTCTGTTTCAGCTCCAGTAGGTATTAGCCTCTGCCTCTTGCAGTCTGCTCTATCAGCACTGGGGACTGCACTATTGTTGAACTCATTGTCCACGCTGCACTACACGTGTACTCAATTATCGCAATAGAACAAAAGGGCAGTAAAAGAAAGTCATATGGAATAAAGGATGTTCTTCATGTTTCACTGTTGCAGTCATATTTTGGGTTATCCCTGCCAGGGTATCCCTTGGCCAGCCCGAATACCAGAGGCTTAGTATTTCTGCGTCGGTTGCTTTCACTTGAGGACTGATGTCAGGTTGTCGGTAATATAAAGTAAGGCAGCCAACATCATTACATCAGTTTTTCTTGCCCTAACCTGTCAGGAGCCCCCAAAGTAGGAGGCCAGGTTCTGGTGGAAGAACCCCACCAGTGGAAAATAAATACCAATATGTCCCTTGTAAGGAAAGAAAGAGAAAAAAAGGGGATGAAAGGAGGGAAACCAGGACTGCAACAGTGAATACACTCGAACATCTAATTTATGGTAAGTGTACACAACTGTACTATGTTCTTCATGTTTCACTGTTGCAGTCATCACATTTGGGTAGATTCCCAAAGCTGAGGAAATGGGTGGAGGCAGTCAAGGAAACTAGGGGCTGGCTAGGATGCCCTGCAGGACTGCAGAGGCAAACCCTGCCCTGGATTTGGAGAAGAGAGGCAGGCTGATAATGCTTGGTAAAAGTGTGAACAGCTGTCCAGGTGGCATCCTCAAGGATGTCCCTGGTGGGGTCTCCTCTTAGGAAAGCGGCAGAGGTGGAGTCTGCTCTGGTGGAGTGTGTCCTGACACCCATTAGGGGTAGGCATTCCATGCTGTTTGTAGCAGAAATGATGATGTGTGCTATCCATTTGGAAATGGTTTGCTTGGAGATGGCTTTTCCTTCTTTCCCTGTAGAAGAGCTAACCAGCAATTGATCAGACTTTCTGAAGGATTTAATCCTGTCCAGATAGAGTCTGGGGTGTCTGTGCACATCTAGAGAGTGCAGAATCCTTTCCCATTTGTTCTGTGGATTAGGAAAGAAGGTGGGCAGATAAATGGATTGATTGAGAGCCACAGTGGACACCACCTTGGGCATTAAGGATGGGTTAGTTGTGAGGGATACCCTGTCTGCATGGAACATGATAAAGGGTTCCACAGCCATGAGTGCTTGCAGCTCAGAGACTCTTCTGGCTGAAGTGATGGCCAGAAGGAAAGCTGTCTTCCAGGAGAGAAATTTTTAGCTCTGCAGAAGGAGCTGGTTCAAAAGGGGGCAGGGTGAGCTTTTCCAAGACAAAGTTAAGGTTCCAGGCTGGCGTTGATGCCCTTCTGGGGGGCCTCATGTTGCTAGCCCCTCTGAGGAACTATTTGATCAAAGGGTGTGAGAAAAGGGGCTACTCAGTGGGTAAATGAGCAAAATAGCAGAGGGGTGAATTTTTATAGAGGAGAAAGAGAGACCACTGTGTAGTAGGTCAGCTAAGTAATCCAGGATGAGAGGGATGGAGGGCTGTGCTGTATTGGCTCCCTTAGCCTTGATCCAGGTGCAGAACCTTTTCCATTTATCTGCATAATATTTTCTGGTACTAGGACATCTGGCCTCACAGATAACATCCAGAACCTGTTTACTTAACTTTGCAGATTGGTTCGGGGTTAGGGAATAAGCCAAGTTGCCAGACTGAGTATCTGCAATTTGGGATGCAAGAATTCCCCTTCCCTCGGGGTCAGTAGGTTTGGAATCTGAGGAAGATGCCATGGAGGCAGCAGGGACAGGCTGCGCAGCAAAGGGTACCAGTGTTGTCGGGGCCAGTCTGGAACAATAAGAATGGTCCTTGGTTTTTCCTCCCTTATTTTCAGCAGTACCCTTGGGATGAAAGGTAGGGGAAGAAAGGCATAGACTGTCCCAGGGGAAAGACAGTGCATCCACTTTCCAAGCCTTGCAGTTATGCTCCCTGGTGCAGAATTTTCTGAGCTGATGGTTGGTGTGAGAGGCAAAGAGGTCAACTTTTGGGGTTCCCCATTTCTGAGTTATTAGGGTGAAGGTACTTCTGTTGCATTGCCACTCGTGTAGGTCCAGAAGGTTTCTGCTTAATTGGTCTGGCAGAGAGTTGAGAGAGCCTGGTATGAATTTTGCTAACAGGTGTAGTTGCATGGAAGAGGCTGTGAGCCAAAGGGTCATGGCCAGCCTACTTGAGGGTAGGAGTGAGTCCCCCTCCCTGATTGTTTATGTACCACATCACAGTGGTGTTGTCTGTTTTGATCAGGAGAACCCCTTCAGAGAGAAGGGGGTTTGAAAGCTATCAAGGCGTGCTGCACAGCCATCATCTCTTTTTGATTGATGTGCAGAGGGATTTCCTGAGGGCTCCATTGGCCCTGTATGCACCTGTCGTCCAGGTGTGCACCCCAGGCATAGTCTGATACATCTGTGGTGAGGGTCTGGGCGGTGGAGAGAAGGGCAGTCACTTGTTGTGGCAGCATGCTGTTGCCCACCAAAGAAATTCCTTTCTGAAGCAAGGAATTATAGGTAGAAGAGTTTCCAGGTCTTGAGAGTGTTGACACCAAAGGCTCTTTAGGTACCACTAAAGTTTCCTCATGTGCAGTGTAGCACATGGAATGAGTAGTAGTATGCAAGATGCCATAAACCCCAGAACTTGCAGGATCTTCCTTGCATATAGCATCTAAGTATGGCATGGATTGACTACAGAAAAGCATTTGGTAGTATCCCACATTCGTGGATAAAAGAGCTCATAAAAATGTATAAGATGCACCCTACACTGATCGACTACATTACAGTGACCGTGAAACAATGGCAGTTTGCAATTAAGCTATGGTAAAGGACAAATTATTATTCCAGGAATAAAAATTCAAGAGATATTCCAGGGTGACTGTCACCACTGCTATTCTGATTTGCCCTTAACCCATTAAGCTGTCTACTTAACAGCTTAGGCAATGGCTGTAATTTGGCTCCTAGAAAAGTGTGAGTAAAGACCTCTTATCTTCTCTTTGTCAGTGATTTAAAACTGTATAACTCATCAGATGAGGAACTGAAAGCACAACTGCAAGTTGTCAAAACTTTTTCAGATGATATAAGAATGTCATTTGTTCTTGATAAATGTGCAAAAGCAACCTTGAAAGCAGGAAAACTGCCGCATCACGAAAACATCAGTTTGGGATGAGAATGTAATATAAAAGAACTTGAGCAAGGAGGAGTGTATAACTATTTGGGAATTGATGAAGGATCGGCAATAAATCATGAACAAATGCGAATAAAGCTTAGTAAGGAATGTTTTAGAAGACTTTCATCCTGAAAACAGTGTTGACATCTAGGACCAAAATTCAAGCTATAAACCAATTTACTCTTCCTGTCCTGACTTACAGTTTTGGAGTGAGTGATTGGCCCCAAAACATGTTTGATAGATTAGACAGGAAAACAAGAAAGATGCTTCATGCTCACCAAATGATTTATAAAAATCGGTGCATGCCAAGATTATATATTCCCCTTTCTGAAAGCGGTATGTGCTTCCTTGAAATTGATTACATTTATAGATCTACAATTGTGGGACTCCATACATCTGCTGACTTCACAAGACCCAAATGTAATGAAAGTTTTGAAACATAAGGAGAATAAATCTAAGATGACTTCCCTGCTTAGTCTACCATAAGCTTATCAGCATCAAACATGACTGGAAATCAAACCAGAAGTAGATAAAAAACAGGCAGCAACTGAATGTGCCAAAAAACACCAAAGGAAGAATATAAGGTGAAGGATCAGATGAGAAGGCAAGAATTGTGTAAAATGCATAAATATAGTTGCAAGTATAGAAAACTTCTAGAAGAACCTCATGTTGATCTAGATCGAATGCAGGAATGGTTGAGAGGTGAATTCAAACCAAGAGATGAAAGGTTAATATTGATGGCCCAAGATACTGGGTTACATGCACAATGGTTTACAAAGTCCACTGAACATGTGGGAAAAACAGACAAATGTAGGTTTTGTAAAACTGAGTTTGAAACCATCGTACACCTCATTGCTGTTTGTGACATACTAATGGCAGAAGGACTGTATACTGAAAGCATAATAATGTGGTGAGACTGTTGGATGGGGGACTTTGCAAACTTTATTGTATTGAAGTGGGTGAAAAACACTGGAAACATGAGCCACAAAGCATCATAGAAAATTATAGTCTACATCACATGGGATCACCCATTACCAACAGTTCAAAAGATAGATGCTAGAAAACCGGATCTAGTGGTCCATGAAAAGAAGACAAAAGTAGCATTGATCATTGAAATTGCCACACCTAATGACTACAGTGTCTTGCGTACAGAGAGGCACAAAGTCATAAAATATCAGGATTTGCAGGGAGAAATGAGAGCAATGTGGAAGAAAGATACCCAGACAGTTCCAATAGTAGTAGGAGCAATGGGTCTTATAAAAAAGAGTCTACAAGTGTATTTAGATATGTTACCAATACATGTCATTACTGGGCACATTGTGGGTACTGCGTAGAGTACTTCTGTCTGACATCAAAGATTGAAGCTATACTAATTTTATGAATGTTTATCATGCTTTGACCTAGGAATGGGATCCATTGCAATCATGGTATTAGAAACCCAAAAGATTTGGAGACATTAAAAAAAAACATGTACATCTTGGTGCCTGTTACCGCTTCAGTATGGTAGAGAGTGAGTCATCTGATTACTATCTCTACTTCTCTCCTCTGGCAAGAAATATAGAGGTAAGTTGGATACCCCCTACAATATGCCACATCATTTCTGAACAACCACCTTCCTCTTTATACCCTTTTTTCAGAGAGTGGTTAAGAAGATTAAGTATAAAAGGAAGCACTTTGTTCTCCCCTCAGGCTTTCCCCACTGTGGATCTCCATGAGGAAGCAGTTTTCTCTGCATCCCTGTATGATGATCCCAAGTTTGGAGAAGTTAAGAGACAGATATTAGAGGATAGCCCACTAAGTGATTCATTTAGTGTATCATGCAGAACGTCTTCTGATTTCCCTAGACTTCTCCCTGAACACTTCACCTGCTGGATGGGGAAATGGCACAAAAAAACATAAGCTGTCACAGTGCTGTTTTGAAGAGGTCCAGCAAGATTCCAGCTTCTCTCTATTTCTTGTGATTGTTAGTTTACAGAGTTAGATTACTGTTGTACTTGATTAGTGTCCTATGAAATGCAAATTGAATCACAGAAAAAAGTGAACAACTGCAAAGTTTGACTACAGTGATCATTCATTAACCATGGGACACTGGCACTTCCCTACCTACATGATAAAAAGAGGAGAATTTAAGGAATGGATATTGAAAATTATCTGGGTGTTAGAGAAGATCGAAATTACTCCATAAGTTATAGCTAGTGAGTGGGATAAAGTGAAAGTGGAGTTTAAAAATAGGGTAGAAATGAGAGTTCTGGTTAAGAAGCAATAAGCATTATTTAGAGATGCTGATAAGGGTTAAAGTATTACAAAATAAGGGGAACCTCACAGAACAAGAGGAGGTGCAATTGCACAGTGATAAAGAGGAAGTAAGGTCGTGCCTGGATAATATGTACAAGTTTAGAAAGATTGCTGTTAAGCAGCTCTTTTTTGATAAATTCAAAGTACAACAACATTTGGCACAACAACTTAAACAACAGAAAGTAGAAAGGGTTGTTGCCAAACTTATTGAGCCTATAACAAGAAACATAACCAGAGATCCTGTAGAAATATTAAGAGGTATTTCAGAAATTTTATGAAAAAATTGTATAAAGCAGAGAAGTGGAGAAATAAATTGCAAAATGGAAATATTTATGGAAGACTTAAACATGGCAAGGTTAGAGTTAGATGAGGCCAAACAATCAACAGTTAAGATAGGAGGAGATAAGATAAAAATGGTGATATATAACCAATCTACAGGAAAGTCTTCAGTAATAGATGGTATTCTGGTGGAGTTTATGTAGGAAGAAAGTGATAAAGATCTGGAAAGTTCTAACAGTATATCAAAAGGAGAGGAGGCATCAGCATCCTGGAAAAACCTGTAGTAGCTGCAGTACCTAAAGACAGCTTCATATAGGACCCTTTTTAATTCTAAACTAGGGTTATAAAGTGTTGGTCTATAATGGCAAAACTGATGGCTATAGACCAGTGTGGTTTTGTAGAGGGAATGCAAACATCTGACATTAACACAGCAATAATGATCCAGAGAGAAATAGAATGTAAGAAAATACTGCTGTTATTGGCAGTTCTTGATGCAGAGTAAGCATTTGACAGCATAAACTGGGATTTCCAGTAGGGCAGTAGAAACATTTGCATTTCCTGATACAATAATACAGTTAACTAGAATATATGAGGGATCAGAAGCAAAAATCAAAGTGGTAGGGTTTCTCTCTGATTTGTTATCTGAACAGAGGAACCAGCTAGGGGGTGTCCTCTTTCCCCTTGATTTGTTTTATAGTTAGTGTGATGTCCCCACTCTCAGCCAGTAATCAAGGAGCCTGGATCCTTAACACTGACACTGGAGAGGGATGTTCACTTAGAATACAAGTGGTTTCAGCCCAGAAGTTAGTAGTATAGTGGCCATTTTGGGCTACTTTCTATCTCTCATTTCCCTGCTATAAAAACTGCATTTGTGCAGTTTTGCGTGCCAGGCAGCTAGGGATAAACTATTCCCGGCTCCACAAAGGCTACTCTTCAATTTTTCCCTTGGAACTAGACAAACTTTCAACTTAAGCACTCAAACCATTAATTTCACAGCCCAGCACTTGCTCAAAACCCATAGCAAGCACTAATTAACCCTAGCACTAGACCCCCCTATACTGTCCAGAAGGACAAGGTTCTCTATTCGTCCCTAACAGCCAATCAGTAAAACAGCTTACTTTACTTATTCAGGCATGTCCAAAGGGCAGTTTCAGGTGTACTTTCCAGTCCAACTGGTGACTCTGGGCATTTTGAGGCAATGCTACAACTGCCTGATGTACACAGACAACCCTCTCCTCCTACCACCAAACACTAATATATGTGAGAGATGCAATTATACAGCCAAACTGGAGGCAAAGCTCTCTCAACCCAAGACTGGAACTGACAGTCAAGCGGAGAACGGAAATACTTGCAACACACCACCAGTGTCACATAGACCTACTAAACCAACACTAGCAAATAACAGACATAAATACACGAAAACATACTCTGAGGCTCTAAATAAAAATCTGCAAAAGCAACAGAGACCTCCAAAGTAGACAACCAAGCAGCCTCCACACCCCATCACAAACCGTGAAACACATACTTCACATAATCAATGTGTCACGCAAACACAGCCCTTAAGGCAAAATAACATACCCAATACACTAGTAATAGGCGACTCTATAGTAAGGCACACTGATGTCCCACTGACTAGGCTGGACAAGAGGAAGGTTACAGTTAGCTGTCTGTCGGGCACCAGGATCTGCCACATAACACAAGCACTCAGGTCACTCCAGAACAAGTACAAATATGACTCCGTCATTGTTCATGTTGGTGTGAATGACCTGAGACGTTCCTCCTTGGACTACATGAAAAGAGACATGGAAGAGCTCTCTGATCACGTAGCCTAGGTCGGTATGACCCTGGCCCTGAGTAGCATCCTGCCCTCACCAAGGATGATGCCACAGTATAAAGAAAAAAATGATCAATTTCAACAATTGGCTAAGTTTCTGGTGTCATTCAAAGGGGATCCAGTATCTGTCCGCCTGGGATGACATGCTCGACAAGCCATGTTGCTTCGCAAGAGATGGCTTGCACCTCTCACCCTTAGGCTTTCGAATACTGGCCAAGGCTTTTGCCTCCCCCCATAGTGCCATTTTTAGGCAAGGTTCAAAAGACAAACCCACCACCGTAAATAGCACAAATAACCAAAAACTGAGGATAATGCTACTCAGCACCAGAAGTCTAAACCTCAAAATGCATGCACTTGAGGCACTCCTCAGTATGGAGAACATTGATATCTGTGCAGTAACATAAACCTGGTTTGAAAGCTCCAGAGAGCACCCCAGCACTACCAGGCTGTAACACATACCATACTATTCGGCCACAGAATCCAGACCGAAACACAAAAGGCGGGTTGTATCCATATTTATCAAGGATACCCACACCTCCAGGTTAGTGGCACAGCATGATGCCTCAGCGATCATCCATGTGCAGCTAACTAACACTGGGCAAAACTGCAATTCAAATTGTAGCTTGCTATAGATAACCCACCATGACCCAGGACCCCCATTCCGCATTTCTGGAGACACTGGAAAATATGAAGGTCCTACCAAATGCCCTAATATTGGGTGATTTCAATCACCCAAACATTAACTGGGAGAACTACTCAAGTACTAACTCCCTTACCCAATGCTTCCTAGAATTTATAAACTCGTATACCCTAGATCAATTGGTTAACACCCCCATCAGAGGTGACAACATATTGGACCTGGTCATCACCAACATGGGCGACCGGTGTTCCACACCGGAGATCTACCCCTCACTGGTTAGATCAGACCATAGACTAATCACTCTGGATATCCTCATTCCGCCCCCACCCCCAATAAAGGAAACCACCATGAAAAACTTTTCAAAAGCAAACTTCACTTTACTTAAGACTGAGGTGGAAAGGTTCACAGCCCCCATGCTAAAGGACAATGCTGTCCAAGCTGCTGAACCCTTACAAAGGCACTCTATGAGCACCTGCATTAATACATGGATCGTGCTCTCCCAAGCAAAACCAGTCTGGTGGACCCTGCCATAAACAAGCTATACAATAGGAGGAGGAAACTAGTACAGAAAAGAGTAAAATCCCAAGAAGGAAAGGCATTCCTGATCAGCAAGAAACTATGATCCCACATAAAATCATCCAAGGCTAGCTTTGAAAGAAAAATTGCCAAGGACTCCAAAGATAACCTCAAAGCGTTCTTTAGCTATGTCAAGAACCTAAATGGAAACTCTCAGATCTGCTCTGAGTTAGTGCAGAATGGCACAAAATGCACTGAACTGACTGATATTCCCAACATTCTGGCAGACAGATTTAGTGCAAACTTCACCCCCCTTTCACCCCCTAAAGGGCCCATAGCCATACCAGCAGAATGTAGAGCCCTGACAATCACTGACACAGGTTAAAACAGCCCTATCCAAAGTCAAAAACACAGCTTCAATGGGACCAGATGGTGTCCCAGGCTGTCTTACATGAGCTCCAAAATGAACTAACCCCTCATCTAAACACACTGTTCAAACTCAGCCTCTCTACAGGCTATGTACCCATAGAGTGGCACACAGCAACAGTTATCCTGCTCCACAAAGGTGGAGCCACAACGGACCCCGGGAACTATCGTCCCTATAAGCCTGACTAGCCTGGTCTGCAAGGCTGTGGAGCGCATCATCGTGGAACTCATTAACAGAGACATTGGGAACCTCCAAACATTGGACTCTACCCAGTTTGGCTTTAAGGGCAGGTCATGCCTCCTAAACGTGGTGGACTTCTTTGAGACAGTTACCAAGGCTTTAGACAAGGGAAAGGAGGTCCACACAGCCTACCTAGGCCTCAAAAAGGCTTTCAACACCATTCCCCATTCTGGTATTATAGACAAGCTCACCAGCCTGAACATAAACCCCTACATCACAAGATGGGCTGCCAATTGGCTCATGGATAGAACCCACACGGTGAGAGTTGCAGGCTCTAGGTCTGACTCCAAACCGGTTACAAGTGGTGTCCCCCAGGGCTCAATCCTGGGACCTCTCCTGTTTGGTATATACATCTCAGAGGTACAGGCAAGCACAGGAGGACTATGGCTGACCAAATTCACAGACGACTGCAAACTGGGGGCCATAATTGACACTCCAGCTGATACAGACATCCTCCAGAAGGGTCTCACTGAGATGAATACCTGGTGTCAAAATCATGGCCTCAAGCTAAATGCCAAAAAGTGCGTAGTCATCCCCTTTGGAAAAATCAAAGTACCAGCGAACTACTACATATGTGGTAGTCCCCTAAATACAGAAAATGCAATAAGGGATCTGGGGACCCAAGTAGATAGTAATCTCTACTTTGATAATCATATTGCCAAGGTGGTTAGAAAATCCTTCTGTGTGACCCACCTAATCACAAAAGGGTTTGCATCTAGAACAAAAGATGTTGTGCCCTTCTTTTCATCACCTATCAGACCCATCATAGAGTAAAACACCTCATTTGGGATGTAACTTACAAGACACCTGCAACAGCTAGAAAGACCACAGAAGTACCTTACCAAGAGGATTACTGGCCTCAAACAGATGCCCTATGCAGCCCAACTGAAGAAACTCCAGCTGTACTCGGTTGCATACCGCTTAACTCAGAGGTGATCTCTGCCTGACATACAAGGCCATGTCCAACCCAGAATTAATGGACATGCTCCACCTAATAAAAAAAAAAAAAAAAAAAAAATCCCAGAGAGCCACATGCTCTAGGGATCTAAACATTACCACAACGATAAATAGGACATGCTGGAGGGATAGATTCCTGTCCCAGAGACTCCCCATGCTTTGGCACAGGATTTCAGTCTACATTAGGCAGAGCCCCTCACTAACACTCTTTAAGAGAAGCCTTGACAAGTGGATGGGAAACAGAAATTTTACCCTGGGGATCACTGCTGTGGCTCAGCTGGACAGAGGCAGAGGGAACTAATGGCTCTGCTGGACAAAGGCACAGGGAACTAATTTAAGGGGCGGCAAAAGACAACACATTCTGGCTAGGCGTATAGATGCCCTCGGGCAGATAGCCTAGTACTTACCTATGAACAAATGGATACACTCTATTTCCAGATGTAGACCTCTCTGCATTTAGCACAATTTCCCTTAAGAGCACACACAGCCTGGAGTCTGGGTTTCTCTGTCTCTGTCTCTACCCAGGTCCCCAATAAGTCTCCCCAGTGGCACAGCTTTAGAGTTAAGTCCTCAGCTGAGTGCTAAGGCAAGTCCTCCACCACTCTCATTCTGAAACCAATGCTTCATGTCCCTGCCCAAGTAGCTGACACACACTCTTTAAGATTCAGTTTTCACACACACACACCTGGAAAAGTCTGGCACTGATTACCCGCTGTACCAACTTTGCTCAAATATAAGGTATATTCACTGCCACCAGTCAGTAACTATAAGACTCTTAAAGGGGTATCTAGTTATACTGAGTGAAGTTAATATTAAAACAGATGGTAATGTTGACCAAACAGTAAAGCTTTTAGGAGTGGCCAGAGTAATCACCAAATAAATATCTGTAAATACTCCCAAATCTTAAATATTTTCTAAAAAGGACCAGCCACAATACTAAATGTCTATTTACAGTAAACACCAGAGTTTTCATCACAGGAAATATTGAAAATAAAACAGCTGGAAAAAGTCACACAGTTACAGAAAAAAATGCTTAACTATTCTCACTATATTTTCCTGACTAATCTAAAGAATTACTGTTTCAACTTACTGAATAGAGCAAGGCAAGATAATGTGGGTTAGTGATCCTTGTTGTCAGATCCAAGACAGAATACAAAATGCTGAGAGCGATTTCCTACTAATACCTAAATATTATTTCAGAGTTGATTACGCAATGACATCACATCTGGTCGTCTGACTGCTTCATACGCTAACACCAAAACTAGAAACTGTCAGGATTTAACACCTACATGTAAAAAAATACACACACACACTAGCTTTGCTCAGATATGGTGCAGCTGCTGGAAGTCATAAAACACTTCCCTTCATTCTACAGGAGCTAATAAACTATACTTCTTACAAACACTGCATCTCTGGCTTTATTCAAACCTGTGAGATAATGTCTTTACGGCCTAGGTCCAGTAGTTTAATTTTCATACTATTTTTTAAGTTTGAGATTAATTTCTTCTCTTCCAAGTATCCTCTGTCAAAACATGTACATTTAATTTTGTTACAATAATACATTTACATTTCTTTTCATTCCAGCAGCAGGCACTGTTGATGCATATTTTAACACATGCAACTTTACAAATACATTTTTAAACAAGCATTTCTACAAATCAGTTTGATACACAAATGGCATGTAATTCTTAACTAAATCCCAACTAACTGTGCTGGCATGTGTTACACAATACACTGCCCTACTTTTCCTGGCATAGCTGACTGTACCTCCTATTGCCACATCTCTCCCCTCTTTGAAGACTCAAGGTAGTTTTTTAAGTGCTCCTTGAGAAATGTTGCTTGAGAGGAATGAGCCTATCTGGGAGTACCTTACCCCATAACCTGTCTTGAGTCCATTGCATTGGCATTGCTAACCCCACTATGGTGCTGCACTTTCATATATGCCTGCAACTCTAGATTCCACCATAATAACTTAGCATTTTGCTGGCTGGCTTACTGTAGCCATAGATCCCCTCAGACTCCTCCTGCCTCCTACTACAAACACTTAGCTCAAGGTCCTCCCTATCATGGTAAGGTTTCATCATGTTAACGTGGTACAGTTTGTGCTCCTGCCTAGCATTTCTACCATGTAGTTAACATCACTGACCTTACTTGCCACTTTAAAGTGTCCCTCCCAAGCTGCCTGCTGTTGGGCTCCTGCCAGGTTCTCTTGGGCCAAGCCCATGAGCTCTCTAAGCCTTGTCCTGAGGTGCTGGACATATGTCACAACATATTCCTTATGGGATTCACTCTCACCCTCCCACCTATTACAAATCAAATCTAAAGGCCCCTCTCACCCTATGCCCATACAGTAACTCAAAGGGCGAAAAAACTGTGGATTCCTGGGATACCTCTCTGTAAGCAAACAGCAGATGGGGCAAATATTTATCCCACTATATCTTAAACTGCTCTGCAAATGCCCATAGCATGGTATTTAGTGTAGAGTTTAACCTGTTCACAAGACCATTAGTCTCAGGATGTTAGGGGGTGGTCTTTAGGTGCTTTACTCCTCAGTACTTCCACAGCACCTCTGTCAGTCACTCTTTCTATTGGAAAATATACCCTGATGAAAATCTCTAGCAAAGCATTTGCCACCTTCTCTGCCTCGATGAAGGACAGACCCACCACCTCAGGGTATCTGGTAACACAGTCAACTACCACTAGGGTATACTTCTTCCCCTGGAACTTGGGGTACTCAGAGGCCCCACAATATCCATAGTTACCCCCTGAAATGGCCCCTCAGTCAAAGGCAAAGACATCAAAGGAGGTTTGCCCTTGTTTCCTGCTTGCCTACTTTTGGCACTTGTCACAGGTTCTGCAGTACCCTGTTACATTCCTTGCAATCCTAGGCCAATAAAAGCTCTGCATAATGCATCTCTTGGTATGCTTTATGCCCATAAGACCTGCAAAAGGAATGTCATGGGTTATGGCTAGAAGTGCCAGATGGTAGGCTCAGGGCACTAACAACTGCTGTATTACCTCACTGTCTAGCACTCCCTCAGGGGCCCACTCTTTGTACAGTAACCCTTTGTTCCAGTATACAGATTCTCCCTTTCCTTGAGAATCAGGTGCCTCCTTAGCTAACTCTGTCAAGCCTTGTAATATAGGGCCTGAGAGCTGAGCCTGTTTCAGCTCTACATTTTTGAATCTTCCCAGCTCCCCTTCCACAAGAAGTCTGGTATCTTCTGACAGCAGTACCTCACTGTCAGCCTGGGTGTTATAGGTCACCTCCCCAGCTCCCCTTCCACAGGAAGTCTGGTATCTTCTGACAGCAGTGCCTCACTGTCAGCCTGGGTGTTATAGGTCACCTCTGCTCTTGCAGTCAGTGTCCAAGGAACATCATTACCTACCAGCAGCTGTGGCTCACCTTCAGGATCACTGCCACAGGGTAGCTCCCTCCCTGAAATAGCCACATCACCAGCCCTGGCTTCAGGTGTGGTGTCTGTCAGAGTCTCCCCCAGGTTACCAGACCCAGATGCCAGTCTCCAATCCTGACTGTGTGTAACTGCATGCACACAAGGTACTGCATTATCAAAATAATTCCCTATCAGGACATTTGCAGGGCTATCCTCAAACACATCCACTTTCTTGCTTCCTTTTGCACCCTTCCAATCAAGGTAAACCCTGGCCAAAAGCATTTGGAATGGGGTCTCTGCTAAAGCTCTGACTGGAGTGGATTCCTCAAGCAGGTACTGCTCGTCTTTAACCACTGCAGGCTCCACAATGGTTATGTCAGAGACTGTTTATTTTTTAGCAGTGGTCTGTTTTCCATCCATTAAGACTGGATATAACCTGTCGTGATAGTCTGCTACCTCTGTTGTCTCCACTACCATACTGTTATTCCCACTTGTTGGCTCCCCCACCTTTTGTTCCCCACCTTACCTCCATGGACATTTGTATGAAACATGGCCCCACTGGTTACATTTAAAACATTTAACCCTTGATCCTGGCCGTGTACAGTGGATAAAAGTGCACACACCCCTGTTAAAATGCCAGGTGTATGTGATATAAAAAATAAGACCACACTAAATAATTTCAAAACTTTTCTGACCTTTAATGTGACCTATAACCTGTACAATTCAATTGAAAACCAAATCTGTTAGGGGAAAAATATAAAAAAAGTACAAAAAGGAGTCTATCAGCATGGCACATCCTGACTTGGCAATATTTGCCCACTCTTCCTTGCAAAACTGCTCCAAATCTGTCACATTGTGAGAGCATCTCTTGTGCACAGCCCTCTTCAGGTCACCCCACAAACTTTCTATTGGATTTAGATCTGGGCTCCGGCTGGGCCATTGCAAAACTTAAATTTTCTTCTAGTGAAGCCATTCTTTTGTTGATCTGGATGTATGCTTGGGGTCATTGTTGTGTTGAAAGGTGAAATTCCTCTTCATCTTCTTTCTAGCAGACACCTGAAAGTTTTGGGCCAAATGTGACTGATATTTGGAACTGTTTATAACTCCCCTCTACCTTGACTAAAGCCCCAGTTCCAGCTGAAGAAAAGTAACCCCAAAGCATCATACTGCCACCACCGTGCTTCACCATGGGGGTGGTGTTCTTTTGGTGATGAAAAGTGTTGTTTTTGCGCCAAACATACCTTTTGGAATTGTGGCCAAAAAGTTCAACCTTGGTCTCATCAGACAATAACATATTTTCCCACATGCTTTAGGGAGACTTGATGTATTGTTTTGCAAGTTTTAGCCAGGCCTGGCTATTTTTCTGTATAAGAAAAGGCTTCTGACTTGCAACCCTACCCCATAGTCCAGACATATGGAGAATATGGGAGATTGTTGTCACATGTGGTACACAAACGGTACTTGCCAGAAATTCCTGCAGCTCCTTCAGTGTTGCTGTAGGTCTCTTAGCAGCCTCCCTGACCAGTTTTTGTCTTGATTTTTCATCAGTTTTGGAGGGGTGTCCAGTTCTTTGCAACGTCACTGTTATCCCATATTTTCTCCCACTTTTTTGATGACTGCTTCACTGTATTCCATGGTATATACAATGTTGTGGAAATTTTTTTGTACCCTTCTCCTGACTGATACCTTCCAACAATGAGATCCCTTTGATGCTTTGTAAGCTCTGTGCTTACCATGGCTTTTGCTGTAGCAGACAACTGAGTAAATGTCAGAAAAATCCTACTAGGACAGCTTAACTTTATTTGGGGTTAATAAGAGTCTCTTTAATTGATGGCAGAAGTAGTATTAGTTTAAGGATGTGCACAATTATGCAACCAGCTTATTATACTTTTTTATATTTTTTCTTAACAGATTTGTTTATTTTTCAATCAAATTGTACAGGTTGTAGGTCACGTTAAAGGTGGGAAAAGTTTTGAAATGATTTATTGTCATCTCATTTTTTATATCACAAAACCCTGGCATTTTAACAGGGGTGTGTGCACTTTTTATATTCACTGTACCTGACCTAGTGGGTTCCCCTGTTTCTGGTGGTCTCAGTTTGTGTGGTTTAGGCTGCCCCCATGGGGACCCTTGTATCCATGTGCAGCACTGGGTATCCCCTTCCTTGTGCGGTGATGCCCTGCTTGTTAAGTAGAAATCCCCTTTCTTCCCCAGCTCATCTGCAGAGTTGCATTCTCGGTTTGCCAGCAAGTTTCTCATGTCCTCAGGTGAAGTGCTACGGGCCTATTCCCTCACCAAAAGGTCTGCCAACCCTTCAAAAGTAGTGACCTGACATCCACTCACCCACCTGTGAAAATAAATGCTTCACTCAGCAGAATAATCACACACACTTTCATCTGCCTTGTGTCTATGCACACAAAACTTTTTTGTTGGCTTCAGGTGTTAGTGTTCAAGTAAACATGTCTTTACTTTTTCATAGTTTATTCAGTCAGTATCAGACAATTTAAAAACAGCTGTTACAGCTTTACCATGGAGTAAGAGGTTCAGGAAGCGTACCCAGAGCCCTTGGTCAGCATTATACTATTTACATATTCTTTCAAATATATGAACAAACCTATCAAAATTATCACCCTCTAAATTGTGGAAGACATTTACTGACCTTTATTGCTTCTGGGGTTTGGTTATTCTCTTCCCCATTACTTCCATGACCCTGGTGAAGCGTCAGCATTTCCTTCTCATATTGACACTGCTTCTCATTTTCTTCAGCTTTCAAACACTGCAGTCTCTGCTGATTCTAATTCCAAATGTTTGGCCTCCAGTTCAAGTCTCTCTAGCTCCAGACGGATTTTTAAGTCCTCTGAGAAAAGGGTGAACTGCCTTGTTTCTGAGGGCTGCAAACCCCATCATCAAACTGGTTATCCTCCTGGTTGCTGATCTGAGCTGTGACTAAGGCTGAAATAATTTCCTCTTTAATCAGGTCGGCATGCATCAGTCCTTTGGTTTCGCTCACCTTGGCCAACTGATTCTTTGTCAGCTTGCCATAATCCTCTGCTGACATCTTTGCTTTCCATAACCAAACTACCAAAAAATAAATAAAACTGTTATGATAATGAAACTGAATGTTTAACTTGTGGGGGCTGAGAATACGCACCTTTAGTGACAATGCTTACAGGCAGCAACAGTTTAATATCCCACCACTGCCACCAATATGTGATGTCCCCACTCTGGGCCAGTAATCAAGGAGTCTGAATCCTCACCAGACACTGGAGAGGGACATGCACTTGGAATACAAATGGATGCACTCAGTATTTCCAGATGTAGACCTCTCTTCATCAAGCACAGTTTCCCTTAAGAGGACACAGGGAACACACTCAGCCTGGGGTCTGAGTTTCACTTTCTATCTCTCCTCAGGCCTCCAATAAGTCTTCTGACTGCCACAGCTTCAGAGTTAAGTCCTCAGCTGAGTGCCAAGCCAGGCCCTCCTCCACTCTGTGTGAAACCAGTGATTCATATCCCTGCCCAAGTAGCTGGCACACACACTCTGAGATTCAATTTCAACACACACACCCCTGAGAAAGGCTGGTACAGATTACTGACTCTACCAACGTTGCCCAGACTAAGCAAGGATACACAATTATGAGTGAAACTAATATTAATACAAATAGTAATGTTGACCAAACAGCAAGGGTTTCAGGAGTGGCCTGAGTTATCACAAAATAAATATATAAAAAAACTCTCAAAACTTAAATATTTTTCTAAAAGGACCAGCCATAATGAGCAGTTTAAATATATTTAATAATAAATAATAAAAGAACATGAAAATACTAAATATGTATTTACAGTAAGCACGAGATTTTCAGTCATAGGAAATATTAAAAATAACACTAATGGAAAGTTTCACACAGTTATCGAAAAATAGTATTTCTAATCTCACTTTATCTTCCTGGCTAATCTAAAAGAATTACTGTTCCCTAGTTAAGTTACTTACTGAATAGGGCAGGGCAAAATAATTTGTGGGTGAGTGGTCCTTGTTGTGAGGTCAGGACAGAATGCGGAATGCTGAGAGCAATTTCCTACATCTTTTTCTTCTTCTTTCGGCTGCTCCCGTTAGGGGTCGCCACAGCAGATCATCTATTTCCATTTCTTCCTGTCCTCTGCATCTTGCTGTGTCACTCCAACCACCTGCATGTCCTCTCGCATGGCATTCATAAACCTTATCTTAGGCTTTCCTCTTTTTCTGTTATCTGGCAGCTTCATCCTTAGCATCTTTTTCTCAATATACTCTGCATCCCTTCTCAGCACATGTCCAAACCAACATAATCTTGACTCTCTGGCTTTGTCTCCAAACCTTCCAACCTGGGCGGAACCTCTAATATACTTATTCCTAATCCTGTCCACCCTCGTCACACCCAGTGCAAATCTTAACATCTTTAACTCTGCCACGTCCATCTCTGACTCCTGCCTTTTTGTCAATGCCACTGTCTCCAACCCATATAAAATAGCTGGTCTCACTACCCTCTTGTAGACCTTCCCTTTCGCTCTTACTGATACTTGTCTGTCACAAATCACTCCTGACACTCTTCTCCACCCACTCCATCCTGCCTGTACTCTCTTACACACTCACCATTACTCTGAACTGTTGATCCCAAGTATTTAAACTCATCCACCTTCGCCACCTCTACTCCCTGCATCCTCACCATTCCCCTGTCCTCCCTCTCATTCACACACATATATTCTGTCTTAGTCCTGCTGACTTTCATTCCTCTTCTCTCTAGAGCATATCTCCACCTCTCCAGGGTCTCCTCCACCTGTTCCCTACTCTCACTACAGATCACAATGTCATCTGCAAACATCATAGTCCATGGGTACTCCTGTCTAATCTCGTCTGTCAACCTGTCCATCACCATTGCAAATAAGAAAAGGCTCAGAGCTGATCCTTGATGTAATCCCACCTCCACCTTAAACGCATCTGTCACTCCCACTGCAGACCTCACTGCTGTCACACTACCCTTGTACATATCCTGTACCACTATTACATACTTCTCTGACACTCCTGACTTCCTCATACAGTACCACAACTCCTCTCTAGGCACCCTGTCATATGCTTTCTCTAAGCCCACAAAGACACAATGCAACTTCTTCTGACCTTCTCTGTACTTCTCCATCAACACTCTCACAGCAAACATTGCATCTGTAGAGTTCTTTCCTGGCATGAAACCATACTTTCCTACTAATATCTAAATATTGTTTCAGAGTTGGTTACACAATGACATCACACCTGGTCATCTGTTTCCCATACTATCACCAAGACTAGAACCTGACAGGATTTAACATCTGCATGTAAAAAAAAAATACAAACACAAGAGCTTTGCTGAGATCTGGTGCAGCTGCTGGAAGTCATAAAACACTTTCTTTCTCTCTACAGGAGTGAATAAACCATACTACGTACAAATATTGCATCTCTGGCTTCATTCAAAACCATGAGATAATATATTTATGGCCTAGGCCCAATAGTTTAATTTTCTTACTATTTTTGAAGTTTGAGATTAACCTTTTCTCATCCAGTATCCTATGTCAAAACATATAAATGTAATTCAGTTACAATAATACAAGTACATGTCTTTCCAACAGGGCACACTGTTGATGCATTTTAACACAAACAACTTTACAAATGCATTTTTTAAATACAAGCATCTGTACAAATCAGTTTGATACACAAATGACATATAATTATTTACTAAATTCCAGCTAGCTGTGCTAGCATATGTTACACATCCACTGCCATAGTTCTCCTGCCATGGTTGCCAGTACCCCCTATCGTCACAGATAGAACCACAGGCAAAGCAAATAAGGCACTACAAAATTCAAGCATGTAATTGATTAGTTGTTCAAGAAAGGTTGGCTTTATTTTCAGATATTATTTTCTACCTGATGGAACCAGAAAAGGACAGCTTAGTACTGTGAAGTATTCTGAGACAGTTTTGTTATATAAAATTAATGAAGTTAAAACTAAGGATATAGTTATAAACTATATACCCACAAATGAATTGGTCCAGCAATACCCATATTTATGAGGACATGAAAAAATGAAGTATTTAGGAGTATAGATTGAAAAGGATCCAGTTATTGCAGCTAAGAGTATGTCTGAAGAGACTATAAAAAGATAATGCAAAAACTGAGAAACTGGAAACTCTTGTCTATGGATATGGATAGCAAGATACAAGTAATAAACATTTTTCAAGTTCCCTTAGTTTTCTACACAGGTCAGACATATTTTTATAAACCAGAGGAGAAGCTGTGGATAGTAATTAATAAAGTGGTGAAGGATTTTATTTATGAGGGGAAGAGGGAAAGAGTCAAGAGGGATGCATTGATTTTCCCAACAGAGCAAGGAGGTTTAGGATTACCTGATTGGAAGGACTATTTCAGAGCTGCACAGTTAAGGCTCTTATACATAACACAAGCTGAAAGCTACAGTTCAAAGTGGAAAGGGATTATAATGAAGCAAGGGGAATAATTCAGGAAATAAGGAAAGAATGGGATTTGGGATGCAGATCTTTCAGGAGAAGAACAGTCACACAGAATACTATGTTAATAAAGTAGTAGGAAGTGTACTATGAACTAAGCCAACAGCAGAATGGAGAAAGAGCTTCTGACAAGAGAGATGACTGCAGTTGGGGGTGCGGAGAATAGTCAAGGGGGCTAGAATGTACAGGAGGAAAGAGGAAAAGGAACCAAGTTATTGAGAAAAAATAAGGCAAGGTAATAGAATGGGAAGAGGCCAAGAAGACATTTGGATTGCAGGCTAGTGATTCTTTCCAATCCACTGATTGATATCCAAGTATAGATAAAGAGAAAAGGATAGGGGAATCCTAAATGAAAGACCTACACTGGTTGAGTTTTTAATTGCATCTGGAATGCACATGCTGTTAAAAAAGGAATAATTAGTAGGGCATATAAAATATTGCACAATAACTATAGGACTCAATCAGAAAAAGTCAGAAAAGGTTGGCAAGACAGATTAGATATCCAGCTCACGAAGAAACATATGGGAGGACACATGTATGGTTCTCAAGCAAGAAAGTATAGAAGATTTAGGATTTTTGTCTGAAAGTATTTACATAAGTATTTTTATACTCCAAGCAGACTCCAAAGAATTTTTCCTCAGGTACATGGCAAATGTTGGAGGTGTGATGGTGAAGATGGAGGTAAATGGTAACACATGTTTGGGGAGAGTAATGAGCTGGGAGATATTAGAAATTCTCTGCAGAGTACTCTGTCAGGAATGCAGGGCGAACAAATTAATCTAATTAAGGAAATATTTTTTTGAACTGGGATACAGGCTCTGAATTGCCTAGACATAGTAAGGCCTTGCTATGTTTAATTCTGGTGGCTGCCAAAAAAGCAATTACTAGAAAATGGAAATCAAAATCTAAGCCAACTATACTTGAAGTACTGAATATTGTAACAGAGAGAAGAGAACAGGAGGTGATATCTTTACAAAAGAGTAGAAGTAAATTACATGGGAAAAATATGTGCAGAAAAATGATTTTGGAGAGGAATGAAGTTTAAGGGAGGGTGATTGATAGTCAAATGATTTATGTAATCTCACCTAGATTACAAGATGTGTAACAATATATGTGATGTGTAATGTTTATAAATATGAATTTGTTAATATGGTTTGAATACTTTAATATAAATTTAAGTTTGCCTGTGTCACAAGTGATAATTCAATAAAGGTGTTTAAAAGGTAATCATTGGTTACCCAGGCTAATAGCCCTGTTAATAATGTTAATAGATTTCTATGTGAGAAGAGAAGGAAAAGAAAAGGGGGGAGGAACAAAACTATAGTAGGAATAAGGTTTGCTTGATTAAGTCACAGATTCTTTAAGTTGACTCCTTTGGCATCTCCCCTTAAGAAGACTCCAGCTCTGCAAAGCCCCTCTGGCTACCCGCCAAGTAAAAAGCTGTATTTATTGAACAGGCTCTGGAAGCAGGTTTGTGTCCTCCACTTTTTCCATCAGGGTTATAAATGACCTTTTTCATACGCTTCAGTGTAGGTTAATGAAACCCTTTCTGTCACTGAAGGGTGACAAACGAACTTTTTTGTAGTCACAGATGTCAGTCATGTCTTCAGGTGACAAACCTAACCATGCATTTGGCTTGCAATGCTGTGGATGTTGCAGCTAAAGCAGCAAATGCGGGATTATTTTTAGGCCTTCATGCCTGGCTGTGTCTTTGCTGAAGATAGTGAGAAGGCCTTTATGATCACTCCTTTTGACTATTGTGCTTTCACACCATCCATGAAAGTGAAATTTGAGAAACAGGAACCAGAAGGTAATACTCTTAATGCTTCTGGACTCAAGTTTGAAGCTCCCCAGTTCTCAGTCTTTAGAATGCAGCAGAGCCCACATCAAGATCAACTAGAGTTGTGGCTTTTATTATGCTTGCCTCTTTCCTAGTAGTTGGGTGGAGATATTAAATATGGGTATATGGTGCAAGGTTATTTATGGTCAGCAACAGAGGCCAGTCTAATCCTCAGTACTGTAGAAATGAAGGCAGTCCTCACTTTGATGGTTTTCCAGGGCTCCCCTCTCCAAGGTACTACTGCCATCCATACCAGCAACATGTCTATTTATTTTCCTACTTACTTAATATTTGTTAACTGGGTAAATGGACTTCTCCAAGGACACTTTTCAACGATAAGTCTGGCAAATGCAAAAAAAAAAAAAAAACAGAATTATTTTGAAAATATACATGCAAAGCAATATTAGTGTGAAGCACTAGGAAGCATAACATACAATAGGTTCATAGGAGATTACTAGGTAACAGCTCAAAAGCCATTACAAGCCCAGCCAGTTTTACCCAGATTCTACTCAATTTTCTGTCCCTAGAGTAAAGTTTGCAATGGTCAACAAGTGGGGCTTTGACTGTTTTTACAGACTGCTTCCATCCATAAAGGACATGGGTGCCACCCCAGTAGTGAATCTGCAATTTCCCATCCATCGGTTCAGATAAAGTTTGAAGAGGGTTAGAGAAGAGCTCTGCTTCATGTGAATAGAAAAACTATTCCAGAGGAGGGGCAACCTCTGTGACATATATCTGTCTCTCCAGCATAATCTATTCATGTCAGAGATCAGGTTTAGATCTTTGGAGTGGGTAATCCTCGTGCAGTTAGTTTTGCAAATATACAACATTTCCATCAGGGCTGTGTCAGAGACTGCCTTGCAAGTCAGACTGATCACCCCTCAGTAATCAGTAGGAAAATGAATACAGTGATACATTGGTTATACCCTGTATTTTTTTGGTGAGAAACCTCTGAAGACACTCCCACCTGTTGCAGGTATCTAGCGAGGTACATGCCAAAGAGTGCATTGTGCTTGATTATTTGTCTGAGGGCTGAGTACAATAGTACTATGACATCCTTGGCTCTGCCCTTACTTATAAACTGAGTCACACAGGAGTTCCTCACCAACATGGACACATTTTCAGTTCAGATTACTATCTATCTGTGTACCTAGATCTCTTACCACTCCACTCTTAGGAGGTGCTATCAGTGTTGTAATTTGCAGGGGTATTTGGTTTCCCATAATGTACTATTATGCACTTGTTCACATTTAGTTTGAGGCCATGGCTCTGACACCAATCATTAGTCTGTGTCAGACCTTCGTATAGGATGCCAACATTGTTTGGGGGGGGGGTGAGTGATCGCCCCCAACTTGCAGTCATCAGCAAACTTGGTCAGCCAAAACCCCTCTACATTTGCCTTGACATCTGAGAAGTGTATTCCAAACAGGAGGGGGGTGGTCCGGCACTGAGGGCTGTGATATCCAGTGGTGACTGGCTTCCTGCTGGATGTGGATTCATCCGCTGTAACAACATATGTCCCATCTGTGAGCCATTTAGCTATCCATCTTGTGACACAGAGGTTTATACCCAACTTTGTGAATTTATGTACAATACCCAAGTGGGGAATTGTGTCAAATGCCTTGGCTAGCTCAAGGTAGGTGGTATGCACTGTCTTACCCTCATCATCCACGACTTTGGTGACCTTCTCAAAGAAGTCCACCAGCTTGATCAGGCAGTTATTATCAACACTCTTTTTGTATTTTGTAACATTCAACAACAATCCATGTAAATGGCTTGACATTATTATATGACTTTTAATTTAACTAGTGGATTTGGTTTACGTACTTTTTGCTTTTAATCTGCATTTAGACTTTATATATTTGTCACTAATTATGGCTCTTGTCACTTTAAAACTTTTTAAAAATTTTTTAAATTGTATCAATGAAGTTAATTGCATGACGTAGGCTGATTGTTCAGCCTTTTTAAATGCTTATGTTGTCAGTGGTTTTGTTTCTGAAGAAATCAGCTTTACATGTGCTGACGAAAGCACTTAAAATAAATACACTTTTTGGCTTTCTTTCGCTGTCCACGGCTTTTTAGTTTCACTTGTTTGGTTTCGTTCAAGGTTCTTAGTTACTTGACAAATCCGAACTGGTTTGGGTCTAGAGTCTGGAGATTTCATATGTCATCATTATTCAGGTCCATGATTATCCTTTCCATAGCCTTGCCTATGAGGCTAGTCAGACTTATGAATCAGTAGTTTCCTGGGTTAGTTGATGGTCCCCCCTTGTGCAGAGGGATAACTGTTGCTGTCCTCTATTGTACTGGGACAAAGCCTGTATGGAGGCTCTGGTTAAATAGAGATCTGAGTGGGTCTGCTAGGTCATCTTTCAAGCTATTTCACTCATTCACCCTGAATAGCTTCTCATGGCGCCTGTGTGTTTAACACCGAGCGCGCCATGAGAAGATAGTTATTTCATGCTCTTAACCCCGAGTGCCTTCCTGATGCGAGATAAACTGTAATTCAAATCTGTAGTTGAACCTAATGTAAAACACACTTACATCGTAACTGAACCTGTAAATTACATTATACAGTTACGATTCAGTGTGTTTTACATTAGGTTCATATTCAAGTTTTACTTGTAATTCAGTTTAAAAGGTTTGCGATAAGCAAGTGGTGGCAGCCAATCGGATTCTTGCAATCCAAGCCACCACTTGCATACAGCTCCACCCCCAACTTAATTTTCTATTGTTTTATCCCAATAAATAGAGGGTCCAGCAACAAGTATTTCTTTTCTTTGGAATAATATTTGGAGACCTGCTGCTGGATCCCTCTATTTTATTTCTGCACTCAGATTGCCAGAGATAGCCGTCGACAGACACCAGCATTTGCTGCTCTTTTATACCATATCAGGTAAGCTGTTGCTTCAAATCCTACAGAAAATGTGTGCTAACACTAACGAATAGCGGTGGATAGGAGGTAATAAAACAGGCAGATTTGGTGACTTTCCAGAGTGCAAATCAAAGAAATAAGGCACTACAATGGTATCTTTGTTGTCGAATGTTGGAATGTAGTAGACCGGTAATGTTATCTGTTGAGAATGCAACTTCATTAGTAGTGTAAGACATTTGCTTTTTGGAAGCAACTTTATTTGTAAGGTTACAACTTCATCTCCTGTCACTTAAATTAGAAAGTCAGTACTATAAGGTTACTACAAGAAACTAAAAGTAAATGTTTGTTAGCGACTTTATTTGTAAGGTTACAACTTCATTGGTACTATGAGAGAGAATACATTTGCTTCTTAGAAGTTAGCGACTTTATTTGTAAGGTTACAACTTCATCTCCTGTCACTTAAATTAGAAAGTCAGTACTATAAGGTTACTACAAGAAACTAAAAGTAAATGTTTGTTAGCGACTTTATTTGTAAGGTTACAACTTCATTGGTACTATGAGAGAGAATACATTTGCTTCTTGGAAGTTAGCGACTTTATTTGTAAGGTTACAACTTCATTTGCTTAACAGTGAAAGACATTGGCTTTTTGGAAGTTAGTGACTTTATTTGTGAAGTCATTTGTAAGTTACAGCTTCATTGGTACTATAACAGCGACTTTATTTGTGATGAATGTGCGAAATTATCACTTTTAATACAGCGATTGTTTCAGTAACATGTTAGGTATTATGATTAATTTATGCTGTTTACCAGTGTTAGGTGTTTGTAAGGCTTGTAAGGTGTTTAACAGTAATAACGTATATTTTCCTCCTGTATTTGGTTACTGTCTTGTGTTTTACATGTGTTTTCCAGTAATGTTTTCGGTTATCTAAGGCTTGTAAGGTGTTAACAGTAATAAGGTATATTTTCCTCCTGTATTTGGGTTTTGGGTTATCTATAGATGGCATGTACGTATTTTTTCCTCTGTGTTGTGTTTTACACGTGAGCTGATTGACAGTCAGAGTAGTTAGGGGCGGGGTTTGCTACTATGCATCCTGCGAGGCACTACACTGGAACCTTAAATTTTACATTTTGCCATTTATTGAATTAATCCTAGTGGCTAAACTGAAAGAGCGAAGTTTTGTTTAATTGTGAAGGTCCAGCAATTTGGGTTGTCCTGAATGTAAGAGTCTCAAAACAGCAGCAGTGTTCAGAGACCGTGAGGTAATTTTTTAAAAATTTATAACTGCCTTTGAATTATCATTAATGGACTCTAAAGTTGTTAGGTCAGGTTTGTGTGTTGCTGTTACAGCTTTTTGTGGCTTTGTCTGCTACTGTTGTGTTCTTCTTACAAGTGGGGATCGGGGAAAGAAAAGACTTTAGATAACATCTTTTTTCTGTCTACAGAAAAGTGGATTAGAATTTTGAAAGTTAATTATAACTTTTCCTGCCAGATAACACCCATAGTTCCTAATGACATCCACAATAGTCCTTTTTTGAGGGGAGAGGGGAGGGGGGAGCTTCCTTGACTGAATAACTTCCCAATTAATAACAGTAATATTTACTAATACTAGGTAGCATTATAAAGCAAGATATATGCAAAAAATTACATGTTGTAGAAATGTTTGTCACTTGTTCTTATTTTCATATTCTGGGAGAGCTGCATTTTGTTCAGGGGCATAGTATGAAACCCAGCTGTGGAAGACAAGAAGACCATATTGTCAATGTTTTTATAGTATACTACACTATACTAAATATATTGCTATTTGTTTGTTAGTAATCATGAGGATTTGCAATATTTCCAGATGCAAGTGGCTTGGGAATTATTGCATGGCATTTATTTGTTAGTTGTGCATCTTTAAATATTTTCAGTACTTACATTGATAATTAAACTAGCATATTTTTCAAGTTTTTGTATATATTTCCATAAACAAGCAATTGGAAGAGTATCTTGCTGTCATCGAAAGCTCAAGTCTGGCTAATAATACAAGTTTAGATACAGTTTTCAGGAAATGATAATTTGTGAAACTTTGAAAGACTATTATCATTCTGGGTTTGTGAGCATTAAAATATTTGTATTTGTCTTATGTTTTTAACTTGATTTTTCAGAAGATGCTCTTGAATGTAAGGATGAGAGTAGGCTGTTAGTGGTGTGGCATTCCAGTGCTCAGAGGTACTAAACAAGAGACAAGCAGATTAGCCTGCCTAGGTACGCAGGAGCACCTCTGAAAAGCTTTACTTATTTAGTGCAAGTTGTTAACTTGTACATTAATTTAGTAGAAAAATAACTAAATTACCATAAAATGTGAGTGTGTGTTTAATGCATCTTTGATGTATGCCTCATTTGTTATTTTGATCAATGATTATTTAGTTGGAATCCAATAATCCAAAAAAGCACCAAACCATGCCGGAACAAGTCCCAGGATGATTTTATTGACCCAATCAATTAAAACATAAACGCTAAACCATCACTGTGTTTTCGGTTGTAACTAACCCTATTGTAGAGTTGTTTTTTTTTATTAATGGAGTTTTACATCTGATGAAGTTAGACAAAAATGCAGTGACAGTTTAGCATTTATGTTGTAATTGAGTGGTTCAGAAAAATCCATCTGGGACTTGTTCTGGCGTGGCTTTCGTGCTTTTCTGGATTATTGATGCCTTTTTTGCACAGAGTTTTCTCCATTTTCTTTTTGTTTATTTACCTGGAATGTAATACTTTTGTAATGTAGAAGGTGAATAAATTTGTCATAAATTCAGCTTCCAAAAGCAGTGATTTGAAATTAAAATGACTGCATTTGAAGCTGCATTCACAATACAGATTTATAGATGTGTGTATATGTATGTATGTATGTATATATGTATATATATATATATATATATATATATATATTTATTTTATATTTATTTTATTTATTGCAGTTGGTTTACCAGGATAGTCCATTGGGCCACGAAGAACCCGTTTTCAATGGAGTCCTGGGGAGAAAAGCTCCAAAAAAGAATAAATGTACATTAACATTTGACAATAAATTCTAGGTACATTGTAGTAAAAGAACATAAGCAAAATATTAAAAGTTTGTTACAATTAGATAGTAACAGTCTTGGTATATGCTATAGAATCAACAAAACACAAACATAGAAGAAGATTTATAAGCAAACATGGAAGATGAAAACAGTAGGTTATGTTAATTAAAGGGGATGTAGTAGAGTAGTTATATAGTGGAGTAGGTTATGAGGGGTGGGTGCATGAGCACTCCCATATAGATGCTAGGTGTGAGAAAAGAGATTTCTTGAAGGTAGAGTGATTAGTGGTAGTGCGGATGTTAGGTGGAAGAGAGTTCCAGAGGCGAGGCTGAAGGAAAGAAGGTTTTGCCTGGGGATGAGTGGGTTTGTGCACTTCTAGTAGATTCTGATTATTGGACCTTAGGACTCTGTTTGGTAGGTGCATTTTGAGGGCAGAAGAAAGGGAGGGACAGTTGGAGGGGTTTAGAATCAGCTTGTGGGCTAGAGTTAGTTGAGTGTAAGTGAGATAGTTGGGAAGTTCTAGCCATTTTAGTTTTTGGAGGGAGATACAGTGGTGGGTGGAAGGCCTATGAGAGGTGGCAAATTTAGCAATTTTGTTATAACAGGAGGAGAGCTGTTTTTTTAAAGAGGATTGAAGATTTGTAAGTAGAGGGGCACCATAGAGAAGGGAGGGATAAGAAAGGAAGTAGCTAGAGTGGTTTTAGTGGTGGATGTAAGATAGGCATTTTGTCTATACAGCATGCCAAGTTTTGATGTGTTTTTGATGTTTTTGGAGGTGGGAATTAAATTTTAGCTGGTTGTCGATCTGGACCCCGAGTAGTTTGGTGTCTGACACTATTTCGAGAGGTAGGTTATTTTGACTGGTAACTGAGAATGAGTTTATGTTGGGGGGAGTGAGTTTAGAGGGAGTAAATAACATTAATTTGGTCTTTGTGGCATTGAGAGCAAGATGATTTCTTAGCATCCATTGCTCTGTGGAGGAAAAGGCATCTTGAGTACGTTTTTGTAGTGTGGGGATAGAAGAGGCAGAGCAGATGATAGTAGAGTCATCTGCATATTGGATGATGCTCGAGAGGGGGATAGATTTGTAGAAGTCATTGATAAAGATATTGAAGAGTAGAGGACCCAGTATGGAGCCTTGTGGAACTCCAGTAGGGGTATTTAGGTAAGAGGAAGTTGCTTTTTTCCATTTAACAGCTTGATTTCTGTTTGATAGATAGCTAGAGAACCAATTCAAAGAGGAGGTAGAGAGGTAGAGTTTGGAGAGTTTTGTTAGGAGCAGACTGTGAGAGATAGTATCGAAGGCTTTTGAAAGATCAAGGAGGATGGTAGAAACAATTTGACCTGAGTCGCGGGCTTTGTTGATGATTTCAAGAAAGGAGAGAAGGGCAGTCATGGTGCTATGATTAGGTCTGAAACCATGTTGTGTGGGGGTGATAAGTTTGTTATCTAGAAGATGAGGAAGAAGTTGGAGTTGTACACATTTTTCAAGGATTTTTGAAATGGGGGACAAGATGGCTATGGGATGGAAGTTATTAATGTTGTTATTGTTACCACCTTTGTGTAATGGTATGATAAATGCTTGTTTCCAAATTTGGGGGACTGTACCTTCTTGTAGGGAGCGATTAATTAAGATGCTGATGGGATAGGCAAGGCTTTCAGCAGCAATACTGAGAAAGTAAGATGGGATGTTATCAGGAGCATTGGTACAAGGTTTTAATTTTTGAAGGAATTTCTTAATGGTAGCAGTAGGAATGGGATTTAAAGTGAAGAGAGTGCAGTCGGGGGGTGTTGAATTCTGGGGTGGTAAGGATGTGGGTGGGATTTGTGTAGAGTAGGGGATAGTGGGATTAGTGGGTGGTGAGTATGGAGTGGATGCAGAGATATTGGGGGTGGGTGAAGGGGTGTTAGGTGTTGGGGAGGAGATAGAAAAAGAGGAGGTAAGTTTGGAAATAGAGTCAATGAAGAAGGAATTAAATTGGGTGGCTAAGTCTAGTTCTGGAGCATTTGGGTCTGGGGTGGGAGTATCTGGTTTGCTGGGGTGGAGGAGAGAGGAGATTCCTTTCCAGAATTTTTGAGGGTTGTTTTTGTTATGGTTTTGGAGTGTATAGTAATAGTTCCGTCGATCACTAGAGATATGTTTCTTAACTTTGTTGCGAAGCATCTTGTATTCATTAAGGAGTGGGGTTGCCTTATGTTTTTGGTAGCGTGCCCATGCTTTGTCTCTATGCTTCATGGTAGAAAGGGTAGTTTTAGATAGCCAAGGGGCTGATTTAGCTTTTATTCTCTTAGTCCGTAGGGGAGCTTGAGAGTCAAGTACTTTTAAGAATGTTGAGTTAAAGTATGAGACAGCATTGTCTAGAGGTAGTGTTTTGAGACAGGTCCAATTTACTGCTTTAAGTGAGTTAGAAAAGGTTATAGGGTTGAAGTTTTTTTGGTCACGGATAGTAATGATGTTGTGGGTCTGTTGATGGATAGTGGGAAATCGGTGGGTAAAGGTGGGTAGGTGGTCACCTAGTGGGTCGGGAAGGATACCCGTGTTGGTGAAATAGTGGGGATGAGAGACTAGAATCCAATCCAATATACTCCCATTTGAGGGGTTATTGGATGGGTATGTGGGTAAGTTGATTAGTTGTGAAAAATTGTAGAGGTTGATATTGTTGGTGTTTGCAGGAGCCTGGATAGAGGCCCAGTTAATGTTTACATCCCCAAGGATTATGGTTTTATTGCTAATGTTACTGGATAGCCAAGAGAGTATAAGTTCAAGTGTAGGGATGTTGTCTCCTGGGGGAATATAGAGGGAAGCTATACATATGTGTTTGTGATTATTGATGTGTAGAAGAGTAAGGAGAAGTTCAGCGTTATTAAAATATGGGATAGGTTTGTTGTAGGGAGAAACTACTAGGGAGGAGGAGTATAAAAGTGCTACTCCTCCACCCTTTCTGAGAGGTCTATCCTTTCTTATGATTGAGTAGTTAGGGGGAGTTATTTCAGAGTCCTTGATATGAGGTTTTAGCCAGGTTTCAGAAATAGTCAAGATGTCAGGTTTATTGTGTATAAGCCAAGCATGAAGGTTTGGGACTTTGTTAACGATACTTTGCGGATTTAAGGAAGTGAATAATAAAGATTTAGTTGTGGTGGTTATAGAGGCAGGGCCTGGGTTGGGATGGATATCACCTGATATGAGAGTACGTATCAGGTTAGGTATAGAACAGTTTAGGTGAATAGATAGCAGTGTGGTGAGATTGTGGTTTGTGGTGAGATAGGGGAGTTTACTAGTGGTTATGGGAATTGAAATTGTGTGATGGGAGATAAGTTTGTATCGATAAAGAAGGAGGTTGTCTGAGGGGTATAAGTGGGGTGAAATAAGAGAGTATGATTGTATAGGGGGTGAGTTATGGTGGTTAGTTATGTGAAAGGATTGGAGGGTAAGGGAAGTAGTAGGCTGGGAGAGATGGTGGAGATAAAATAAGGAGAGGAAAAGTAGTAGTGGAAGGTAGGTGAAGGAGTATTTAGGAAGCATGTTATAGAAGAGTGACAGTAGAAAGTAATGGAATGGTGTTGTATGGTAAATAGGAGATAGTTATAGAGGAAGTGAAAGTTATGTTAGAAGTAAGTAGAGTAGTGTTAGTTATGGAGGGGTGTGGTCAGGAAGAGGGAAAGGAGTAGGATTGGTTAACAAGTTGAAAGTGGGGAGTAGAGTGTCTGTTGGTTTTGGAGGGAAAAATGGAAGGTGTGACAGGAAGTATGAATGCTGATTGGAGTAGATTGGGAGTGGGAGTGGCTGTAGGAGGTATAAATGTAGACGTACTGGGGGCAGGTGGGAATTGGGGGCAGGGTAGGGAGCGGAGTGAGCCAGAGGCACGGAGCGGTAGAGCCCAAGAGCAGAAGAGGAGCGAGACTATCAGAGGAACAGTATTATTAAGTGTAAGTAGTACAAGAGTGAGAGGAGAGGGTCTAGACAAGATGTGAGCAGTGGGCTGAAGGTAATAGGTGAAGAGAGGGACAAAGATGTGGAAATTGTGAGACAAGGAGAGAGGTTTCAGGTTTACTTCTTGTCCTACGCACAGGGAGAGTTGTAATTTAAAGTTCTAAGCTCAAAATCATTGGAGAAGGGATGTACTCTAGTAGACTGGAATGGAATGTCTTACCAGGGAGAACTGGGCTGATGGGGTAGAGGGAGAGGGGGGCAATGAAAGAAAGAGCAATATAGGTATGGAGGATAGTGGAGAGAAGTTAAGTGGGTAGGCTGCTGGCAATCCTGACAGGGAGTATACTGCTGCTGCTAGGAGAGCAAGAGTACAGTAATTCTAGCTTAGCAGATGAACATACTTTAAGTTCTTTTAGAGTCTCTTGGGTAAGTATTTCATCAATGGAGTGAGGCAGCAGAGAGAAATTCTCATTTCTATATATATGTATATATATATATATACATATACATGCTGCAGTTTGTTAGTCTGATGTTGATTCCTT